>NW_004526888.1:0-560 GCF_000260255.1 Octodon degus
TGAGCCACCACACCCAGTCTCAATTGCTGTCTCAGCGTGCTCTGAGGGTGCGGCCAGCATAGCAGGCCCGAGGATTGAACCCCCAGACCCTGTGCCTGCTTGCAGAGGCTTTAATCCACTGAGCTATTTGGCCGGCCCTGAGTGATTGTTAGTTATGATATTTTCCCAATTTGTGGGTTGTCTTCTCACTCTGTTGGTGATTTCTTTTAACATGGAGAAAATTCTCAATAAGAGGAGATCCCAGTTGTTGATTCTTTATAGTATTTCCCATGGAGTTTGGTTTCTGTTTATGAAGTGTCTGCCTAACTCTGTATCTTCAAGATTTCCACCTATTTTTTTCTTTCAGGAGATTTAGTGTTTTTGTTTTAATGTTTACATCTTCAATCCATTTTGACTTTAGTTTAGTGCATGGTGGCAGACCTGGGTCTGGCTTTAGTTTTTGGCACATGGAGACCCAGTTTCTTCACCACCTTTTGCTAAAGAGGCTCTCTCTCTCTCTTCCAGGGAACATATTTTGAAGGAGACCTTTTATTAGGCAGAGAATCTCAAAGGGAAACTAT
>NW_004526888.1:2048-3148 GCF_000260255.1 Octodon degus
CGAATGGTAATCTATGAGGTGAGCAGTAATTCCTTTTCTTGCTCCAAGTCAAAGCTGGGCCTACTCGCTGTTCACTGTCTCTTCACTCGGAAATCCGAGGAGTGCGGATGAGGGGGAGAAAAGAGGAGGAAATGAGTCGTGATGCGGACATGGCCATCCGTGGGCACGGATCTGCGGAAGCTTGCAGAGATTTCTGCTTCAGTATCCACATCGCTTTTTCCTCTAGAACTCAAGGTGGCTTTTGCTGCGATGGATAGAAATGCTACTTCCTCCAAGGCCCAGGCTAGAGGTAAGTGCAGATAACAGTGATGTAGCTATTAGTTAGAGATCTTCAGAGATGGGACAGGATAAAGGGAAAGGGAGCTAGCTCTACTGCTGTCTGGAGCAGGCAAGGGCTGGAGCGGTCTCCACGGGATTCTTCGAAATACAACGCCGTATCTGTGGTGTGTACATAGGCGGCACCAGAGCGAGAGCCCGCCTGGCCGGAGACACTCTGCACCACCGTGCGCATTCATGTGTTGCCTTAATTTATTTACTGGAGAAATATTGGATGCTGCCTCCATAATTGCTGTGAGATCAGGTGTCACGACTTTTGATGATTCAAACTGAGTTTTGTGAACTTAGCAGAAGTGTTCTCTTTCTTGGGATTGGATTTATTTATTATTAACATTACCTTTTTTGTGTGTATTTAGCTCAGGGTCTACAGGGTCTCACTACATAGATCAGACTCAGTGATTTTCCTAGCTTTAGCCTCTCAAGTGCTGGTATTACAGGCATGTGCCACCACGCCCAGCCTCAATTGCCATCTTAGCGGGCTCTGGGGGCAGGGCCGGTACCGCACATCAGGGACTGAGTCACGGCCACTGCGCTCTGCCTAAGCAGGCACTTTCGTCCACTGAGCTATCTGTCCAACCCTGGGATTTTTTTTTCTTTATTTTAAAGAAAAAAATAGAACTTCAAAACAAGATAATAGAAGGATAACAGTGGTTAATACTTCGTGTACTGTTACCTTTAAATTAGTGACTCAGAGTATAAGATGCAGGCATTTATTTGTCCAAACAATATTAGCACAAAGCTTTGTTTTCAATCAACTAAGAAAT
>NW_004526888.1:4208-5184 GCF_000260255.1 Octodon degus
TTCTTGTAGGACAGCTCTCACCACGCGCCCTGGGCCTGCCTAGAACTGGTTGCAGTACTCCTGCCTCAACCTCTCCGGTGCGGGGATCACAGGTGCGCACCCATGTGTTGGGCTGGACCCACTTTTTATTCTCGGAGAATCTCTCTAAATATAGTTTAAAGAGTGCTTGAAAGCCACATGGGCCACAGCAGGACAGGAGCAGTCCTGTGAGAAAGGCCTAGAAGGGTTCACAGCTCAGTCCTGCACGCGGTGGCGTGTTCCTGCCCCGTCACCCTGGCAATCGCATCTGCACCCACAGGACATAGGATGTAGGACATGGTGACGCAACAGGGACAATGGAGCACACCCCTCCACATGGTGGAAATATCCTGAGCGTGCACAGAGACACCACAGAAAAGGCCCCTCCACCTCTACCTTTCTGCTAACCTGAAACAGTACACGGTGCTGTGAGGCCTCCAGGGGTAACCTATTGTCAGACGCCCACGTCCTTTGTATGTGTGCCCAGCCTGGCCCGCAGTGAGGGGGCACAGTCCACCCACAGGCACAGACCCCTCTTCTCCTTTCCTCTTCCTCTGCCTTGGGCTAGTTACTTCTATGCAATGACGTAGGCCTCTCTTTGGTCAAAATCAGTTTGGCTGCCTCTGACAGGGTGTGTGGAGGTGGGATTAATACTGAGATCACTAGGCTTTGAGAGACACTAACTGTTCTTCATCACATGGGTGGGCCTGGTCCAATCAAGTGAAGACATAAACAGTACAGGTTGGCGTCCCCTGGGCAGAAAGGCACTCTCCAGCCTAATGTCTCCAGCAGTGAGCTGTGACCCTGTTCCCTCTGTTGTCCCTAGCCTGAAGGCCTATGTCCACAAAGCGTAGACTTGCCAGCCTCTATGAGTCTGACCAATGCCTTCAAATCGCTGTCTCTGACTGTACACACACGCACATACACATAGAGGTACGCACGCATGTATGCACACACA
>NW_004526889.1:0-2104 GCF_000260255.1 Octodon degus
GCAATCTTGCATAGCCCAAGGTTACAAGAAGTTAAATCCCATTCAGTTTCCTTATGAAGCCATCTCTGCAATCTAACTTTGTTTACAGGGATTGGTTAGGTAGGAATTTAATCTAGCAAACAAGCAAGTAACAGCCACTATTTACTAAACAACTTAGAACAGTGGTGAGTATACATTTACAACAGAAAGCATAAGATTTACATTTATAATCTAAAACGTGAGTTGACTCATTACAAGCAGTAGTGAGTGTATATTACTTATGAGTAATGTTTTTAAGTGTACAATTCCCCAGTGGCTAAACCGCTTTACTGTGGTTTTGCTTTGAGTGTTATTGTGGATGATGTTCAAGTCAATACAGGAAACTCCTAAGAACTTAAGATCTTTCTTGTTGAAAAGAAAAACCAAATTCAAAAATTTACATCTCATTTATGACTGGGAATAATGATCCCATAATGAAAATGCACTTCAGTTTTTACACGTATTTTAAAAAACCTGACTTCAACCTTTTGGAAGTATGTGGAAGGCTTTGACTTTTATTTGTTAGGAGCCCCGGATGATGACAGTGAAGGTCAGTTTTTAAACAAATATACTGTGAAAATTTTTCTTTTTTTCTTTTGGTTCACACAGGGAAAGTATTTTTTTGGTTGACATAAGGTCTTGCTATGTAGTTCAAAAATGGGCCTGGAGAGAGCTGGCCAGATAGCTCAGGGATTAAAGCACCTGCTTAGGCAGATGCAGTGCCTGCAAGGTGTGCTGGCTCTGCCCCCAGGGTGCATTGAGACAGCGATTGAGATTGGGGGTGATGGCTCTTGCCTGTAATCTCAGCACTTGGAAGGCTGAAAATGGGAGAATTACTATGAGTATGATCTACATAGTGAGACCCTGTAGACTCTTACCAAAATTTAAAAAAAAGGGCCTGGAACTGGTGGTGAACCTCCTGCCTCAGCCTCTCACACGCTGGGATCGCAGGTGTGTGCCACCACACTCAGCTATTAAGAAAAAAGAACTCACATAGTGTATTTAGGTGGTGTTGTAAATTTTTTTTTTTCCTGTGGTACTGGCGATTGAACTCAGGACCCTGTGCTTGCCAGGCAAGCGCTTATTCTACTGAGCTATCTCCCCAGGCCCATGATGTAAATTTTTGAGACTGGCCATCGAGTTGAGTTTGAACATAATTTCACAAGTCTGAGAACTAAACTATCATTTCAGGATACTTTTACCCGTCCTACATTTATTTGAGTTATTATCAGTGCTTTAGTGTTTTTGATCCTTTCAGAAGTAGTCATTCATCAGAAATGCAAATATTACTTTGGCTGTCTGATATTGTGGATGTGCTTCACGTGTGCAAATGACTTTGCTGGATTTTCATCCTTGCCTATCCATTATATTCCCTGGGTTAATTTCTTTGTTTTATTGGCTCACTACAGTGCCTTTTCTTGGGCCTTTTTCTTGGAAATCTTTGTGCTTCAGTGGGTTGTGTGCACTAGACATCATGTGTCTTATATTGCATTTGATAGGTTCTGACCCAAGTGTGAATTGCTAAATCGTCATGGTGGTCATCTAATATGGCTGAATCCCTTAAAACAAAAGCCCATCTTCCCCAAGACCACCTCCCCCTTCTCCAACTCGGTCCAGGGTACAGTTTCCTTTCACCCTTCCCGCCATCTCAGGGAAGCCCCCTAATCAGCTCCATCGGGTATATCTAAACGTCCCTTCAAACCCCACCACTGGCAGAAGGCCGCAAAAGCCTCAGCCTTCATTTGTTCCAACCAAGAGAATTTAAAAAAAAATAATTTTATTGAGAAACAAATAGCAATGAGACAGTTTTAAAACCGATTACTATGACAGTTTCAATCATTAATATATTACATACTGTTGTCTTCTTAGTGATTATTCATAGTATAAGATGCAGACATGGTATACTGTCCACAAACATTATTAGAACAAATCTTTCTAATCATTGAATTGAGAGAAAGTAGCTGTATATCTATCATAATTTTTGAATATACAGATACAAAATGGTCCTTCATTTGTATCCCCTTTTTCTGTTTAGTTTTGTCAGAGAAGGATATTCCATTGTCATTTAAATATTGCACGTGCGTGA
>NW_004526889.1:3459-5163 GCF_000260255.1 Octodon degus
CCCATGTTTCCTGGAAGGCCACAAAAATGCTTTGGGCCTTAGTGTTGTAGGCAGCTGAGTTAGATAAAATATCATACACAGTCAGATAGGGCTAGGCCCTCGAAGGAGCCAGTAGGAACAAGAGATACCTTGGAACTGTGGGAAAGACAGGCACCTCAGCCGTAGGCCAGACCTCAAGACAAAAGATGGAACAAATGCACCCACATACCTCCTCAGGGATAGATATCAGGGATTGATATTCTGAATGGGCATCCCTCACCCTGTAAAAGCCCAGAAGAGTCACCCAACCCCTAGAGGAAGAGCCCCTGTTCTATATTCCTGTCCACCTGCTATGTGACTGGCTTCCCCACTGGATCCCGATTTAATCAATTTTACCTGAGCAGTTACGCTTGCAGTCTTACTGGTTGACCATGGTTTAGTCCAGCCCAATGCCCACCTACAAGTTTCTATATTTCCCACCTTGGACCCACCGTGGGTGGTAGTTTTGCTTTATAAAAATCCCTAAAAAAGACAGGTTCCTTGGCAACCCGCATGAGTCACCTTTTGTTCCTCTCTTAGACAGAGTTCTTGCAATGAATATATTCTGCTATTAACCTCCGTTGTTCCTAAAATTCATTCTTCCATTTTAGAGAACATGAAGTCGTCCCACATATCTTTCAGATTGGGTGTTTCTTTCCCCTATATCATTAAATCAAAGTGGTTTTGTTACACTGTTTGTCTTTTATAAAGACCTTCCATAAAATGTCAAAAAATTACCTCTGTCTTCCAGATCATCAAATTATCAAACCCTTCAGTCTCAGAGTGAGTACAAAAGTTGGTAGAGAGATTACTCTTACAAGGAGTAATTACTGCCTTATTTTATATTTGCTGTTATATTGGACTTCCTGACTTATTGGTCCTGACTTCATCTTCTGTGTGCTTGGTGGCCTGAGAGTAAATTACCTGGGTAGTTGTGGTCATTTGAAAAGTTTTTTTTTATTGAACACACAGCCATATGGCCATGGTAGAAAGAGACAAGTCTGTGTTCTCCTGGAGCTTGAACTACAATGTAGAGGAAGAGAAAATAAGCAAGTAAGCAAAATGGAGCGAAAGAAGAGACAATTTCAGCTAGTGACAAGAACCAGGAAGAAGTTTGCATAAGGAAGCACAGGGCGTTGAGAACTGAGAGGAGAGCTGCTAGGGACGGTGTTCACAGTGCTGCTGTCTTCTGGAGCCAGGAGCTGGGTATTTCTGCAGGCTTACCTATGCTGTTTAGCTCATTTTCCAGGACAGTTAAGAGCTGGAGCCTTGGTGCACAGGCTAGGGAATTCTCTTAGTTGTAGGTTGTAGACTCCACTCTGATCAACTTCCTCCTGTATTCTAGTCATTGGGAATGGGAGTTTATCAGTGGATTACATGACTCATATGGTGTACATGTTATTGTGTTCCTCAGTAGGTGCTAAAGAAACTGTAGGATATAGGACATTTCTTGAAGTGATCTAGTTCAGCAGATGAATTACGAGAAAGAACTGAGTTTCTTGCTCTACTTTAAGTAATACAAGGCTCTATGGCTCCTTCAGGACTGGAGCTAGGACATCCTGTAGTCTTCCCAGCTTACTTTCTGTTTTTCCTGATGGCCAATGCTTTCTCTTTGCACCATCCTTTTTTCTACTTGCCAAAGGGAGTGGCCACAAGTATTTGTGTAGAGCAGTGTGAAAATCCTAA
>NW_004526890.1:0-484 GCF_000260255.1 Octodon degus
ATAAAGAACTAAAAAACACCAGGGCCCCAAAATTTAAAAACCCAGTCCAGAAATTGGCATCTGAGATGAACACATGCTTCTCAGAGGACGAATTTAAAGAAGTGAATAAATATATGAAAAAATGCTCCACATCACTAGCCATCTGCAAAATGCAAAATAAAACAGCATTGAGATATCATTTCACCCCAGAAAGAATGGCTATCATAAAGAAATCACCCAACAACAAATGTTGCAGAGGCTGTGGGGAAAAAGGAACCCTTCTCCACTGCTGGTGAGAATGTAGACTGGTGCAACCGTTATGGAAATCAGTGTGGAGACTCCTTAGAAAACTTGGACTGGAAATCCCATTTAAGCCAGCTATTCCTCTACTGGGAATTTTTCCAGGGGATCTGAAAACATATCATAATGATATATATGTGCCTATGTTTATAGCAGCACAATTTGTGATAGCCAAATCTTGGAAATAACAAAGATGCCCATCACC
>NW_004526890.1:2139-5286 GCF_000260255.1 Octodon degus
CTGTCCTACCAATTTGGTTTGAAACTGTTTCATTGCTATTTATTTCTCAATAAAATGATGGAAAAATGAGAAAAATATTTGAAATAAATTTATTGTGAATATTTAATGTATAAACAATACTGTGCTAACACATCTTCAGAATCAAAAATAAAACTATTGAAATTTCCATGAATAAAATATGAGTTGGAAGTCAAAAAAATAATATCCTGTCCAAACAGTATTAGTAAAAGTCTTTCTTCTCATTGAATTAGGAGAAAGTAGCTGTATATCTATTCTAACTATTTTGAATATACTGATATAAAATGGTCCTTCATTTGTATCTTCTTTTTTGTTTATTTTTGTCAGAGATGGGTATTCCCTTACCATTTAAGTATTGTACTGCATGAATTCAGCAAAAATATTCCAATAGAGTCCCGTAGTCCATAATAGTAGTGGGTTATTCATAGGACTGGCAAAGTCAGAAGTTGTTGACTTGAGCTTTTTACACTCAGCATATTAATATGGCTTTACTTTTTATACCTCATTTTTATACTTTTCTGCTGGATGGTTGAGATCAAGATAAAGGAAGACGTATATAACAAGAAATGTAACTTTTGTATCTGCCAAGGTCAGTCATATCCTCTCAGGGTATATCCAGAATCCCTGTACCACAGTTTGTAGATCCTTTGTGAGTGTCAGCCATGTGGATGAGTCACAGCCTTTTTTTGACCAATTTGCTCTCTGTGAATGCCTGAGAAAATTTTTTCTCTCCATGTGACTCTCCTTAGGCACACTCTACATCATTGATCACTTTCCTCTGTGGCCCCATAATCTCTTTGATCAGAAAATTTGGGACACAACTGAGTTATGTGATGTTACAGTACAAGTTCTCCTATGTCCTGAGTCCTTGTGTGTTCATTTCATATACCCATTTTTGGAATTGGTCTTTAAATTTAGCATGTGTGAATATTTTTAGTTCTGTATATGTTATGGATATTAATCTGTTGTCTGAGGGACAACTGGCTAAAATTTTTTTTTTACTGTGTGAATTAGCTCTTCACTCTGCTAGTAATTTCTTTTGCTATGCAAAAGATGAGATCTCAGTTGTCATCTTATCCTTAATAAGATCAGATCTCAGTTGTGAATTTTTGTATTGTTGCTTATGTAAGCAGTGTTTTGTTCATGAAATATTTGCCTACATGTATGTTTTCAAGGATTCTACATATTCTCTCTTTCCTTTGATAGATTAATTAATTGGTATTTCATGTTTTTCAATGCTACTGTGAAAGGTAATGTCTCTGTAACTGCTCTTTGGGTTTGTTTTTTTGTGTACAGAAGTGCTATGGATTTTTGAGTGTTGACTTTGTAGCAAGCTACACAACTGAATTTGGTTATTTAATCTACAAGTGATATGGTGGAATTTTGAAGGTCTCCTCTCTATCATGTCATCCTTAAGTAATGATAATTTAACTTCTTTTTTTCCTATCCTTATTTCTCTTATTTCTTTCTCTTGCCTAATTGCTCTGACAAATGTTTCCAGAGCTAAATTAAACAGGAGTGCTGATAGAGGACATATTTGTCTTGATCCTGATTTAGAGTGAAACATTTTAGTGTTTACTATTTAGTATGATATTGGCTGTTGGTTTGTTACAGATAGCTTTTGTCAGATTGAGATAAAGACCATCTATTCTGATTTTCTATAGATTTTGTAAAATCATAAATGTGTGTTTGACTTTATCTCCAAATGCTCTGAAGTATATTTTAGAAATAGATAAGGATGACTATACTCCCAAGAACACCAATAGAAATAAGCCACCAGGAAAGCCATGGGATTCAACTGAGGGGAAAAATAGGGTCCTGACAACAGGAAACTCTCTGAGAGGTACAATCAAGTCAGTTATAACCATCAGTATAAATTGTGTCAATTTTCCTATCAAAAGAAACAGACTGGCAGAGTGGATCAAGAAGCAAGAGCCAACAAAAAGCCATATAGGACAAATACTTTTAACTCAAAATAAATTTAAGTCAAAAGATGGAAAACTATACTCAGTGCAACAGGAACCCAGACAAACAGCAGGGTTAGCTATTCTATTTTGTAGACAGTGAACATTAAGCCAAGACTAATTAAAAGAAATAAAGACAGTCACTATATAGTTGTTAAGAGAAAGCTCCAAAAAGAAGAGTTAACAATCATAAATATGCAGGCACCAAATACTGGTGTAACTAACTATAAAAAACAAATATTAACACACATGAAAAATCAAATAGGCACCAACACAAAAATGATGAGGGACCTTAATAATCCATTGTCACAAACAGACAGATCAACTAAATGAAAAATCCAGAAAGAAATATCACAACTGAATCCAACCTGTGAACGAATGGACTTAGATGTCTACACATTGTTGCAACATGTGACATCAGAATACATATTCTTCTTAGCTACACATGGATAGTCTCTAAAACAGACCATATACTAGCTCATAAAACATGCCTAAGTAAGTTCAAATAAATTGAAATTACCATATGTATATTATCTGACCATAGTGTCATGAAATTAGAAATCAATGGCAAATACTTAACTGGCAGGGAAGATACCATGATATTGAAGGTGGTTTTCCCAGGGTGAGACTTATCCATTGTCCTCTGGATGTGCTGACTTCTGTGATTTCCCAAATGTGAAAAACTTGACTGCATAATTTGTAGCAGTAGGGGACTGTGTTTGCACCTTCTCCTTTAGAAAAAATAAATCAATTGCAAAGGAAACCACAAAAAATATATAAACACCTGAAAATCACATCCTCCTGAACAACCAATGGGTCACAAATGAAATTCAAGTAGAGATTGAACTGTATCTTTAATGAACTAATAATTATGATACAATATACTAGAACTTGTGGGATACAATGAATGCAGTTCTGAGAGGGAAATTTATAATGGTGAATTCTCATATCACAAAAACAGAATGAGCTCAAATAAACTATGTAATGTTAAATCTCACACTTCTAGAAAAGGACAAATAAAATCCAAAACATATACATGGGAGGAAACTGTATAGGTAAGACCAAAAATTAATATACTCGAGACTAAGAAAACAACACAAAGAAGCAATGAATCAAAAAGTTGGGTTTCTACAGACCCAGTCCTAGCCCAGGTCCGGTGAGTGTG
>NW_004526891.1:0-5158 GCF_000260255.1 Octodon degus
AAAAAAAAATAAAATGGGGACATACAGACAGCAGTGCCCTTTGTGAGCTACATTTTCTCAACACAGTGGTTATGGATTGTCTAGATTGTATAGAGTGAAATCTAACCAAGCTTTCATCATGCTGTCCAGAGATGAGGCCAGTTGGGATTCCAATGAAAGGAGTCCAGCCAGGGTGATCGGCCCAGTGGATTTATGAGGGGAACCTATTTAGAGGGCACTGCAGCATATCTTGGTAATAGATCACAAGAAAAAGAGATGTTTTACCTACATAGGTTTGTGGCGAGGAGCCAGAATACAGAGTTTATAAGAGGGCTGAGGGAACTTGGCTCAGGGCTATGAACAGCTTCTTTCAGTGTTTTGGGCAAAAAAACGATACCTTTATCAGTGGCTGGGAATGTTCAAGTTTTCAGCATGGGATCAAGCCTGTTGGGAAAATCTGAGCTGGCTGGAGAACAGAAGCTATTATGTGGTTTTTCTTCAAGACACAGAAAGTGGGGAGTGTCTTTGAGGCCTTACATTCTGTCATATGCTACAACATCGGTGCAACTTGGGAACACTATTCTAAGTGAAACAAGCCAATCACAAAAAGACCAAAATAATTCTATTTATGAAGCATTTAAAATAATCAAATTAATAGAAGCATTAAGTGTTAGATGCCAGTGGTATAAGAAAAAAATACAGAGTTGCTCAATGGATCTAGACCTTCAGTCATACAAGGTATAAAATTTCTAGAGACCTATTTTATTTTTTTCTGATCAAGTCTTGTTTATTCAGGGGAGGTGCTGGGTATATAAAGGGAATATAGGAATGAGGAAGTCTCGGCTCTTGATGTCAGCAGGTATCTAGGCAATGGAGGAAGGTCCCACCCCTGGGGCATAGCATGTGATTCACAGGGAATGGGCAAGGTGGGAAGGACCAGAAACTTAACTCAGCAGGGGAATAGAAACTTAAGAAAATGGCTGACACTATTATAAAATGGATACCAGTTAATGGCTTCCCACAGGTCCCCCTTCTTACTTTAATTCCAAAGGCCGTTACTCCTTGAGGGGACTGTTCCAGTCTTGGGTCAAGATGCTTTCACATGGGGCTGAACCAGACCTTTCCCATCATAGGAAAGCAGGGCAGCGGAAGGCCCAGTTCCTGTCCTAGGTAGCAGTGGGTACCGCACGTGAGCCTCTAGAGACCTATTGCGCAACAACATTCTATAGTTATGATTATGTGTGGAACGCATTTAAAATTGTTGAGGGTAAATTTATTTTATGCATTTTTCACAACATTAAAAAATGGTCATTGTCTTAAAACAAGTTAAGTCAAAGTAAAAAATTCTAACTGTAGTCAAACAGAAAGTCAAGCAATAGAATATTCATTAAAAGCCTGGTAGAAGTCTTATTATAATAAAGGTCATCAAAATAAAAATGGCATTGTGGTGTAGTATACTGAAAATGCTATTTTTATTTCTTTGCAGTTTCACTTTTTCCATCAAGTCTTGCCACCTTTAAAAATAGGATATGAAACTGAGGTTTATTTACCCAGAGAAGAGGAAATAGAACCATTTGTATATAGTACATGAATTTGAGGGTCAAAATCACTTTTAAAGCTATTCTTGGTGTCTCAGAGACAAAATTGTTTTCTGTGCTTATCTTGTGTTTGCAATTACAAAGATGGGCTATCAAGAATAGGGAATTTACACTGTAAATCTGTACGTTAGGAATAGGGCTAACTAATGTAAGAACAGGCTTTGCTCATTGTAAAAGGCATAATGTCTAACCAGCTGGTGTGAAGAATTCTAGTGGTGTAGAATAACAGAAAAAGAAGCATCTGGGTGGACTTAGAATGTCCAATGCAAAAGTGGGATGTTGAAATATGAATGTGTTTGTTTCGATTCTTTTAGTTATTAGGATATGTTTGTGGTACACATCAATGCATTCATTTTAGGTAATTGATATATTATATGACACATCTTTAGTCTTTTTATAACCAGGTCCCTTTTCCCTTCCTCATTTTCTCCATTTTCTAGAACCTCTTCCTATTTGCCAAACAGCTATCTCTCTATTTCCTATTGTCTATCTTTTATTTTGCTATTTGATTTACTTAAATTTTGGATTTTTTGTGTAAAGTAAACCTTACAACTGTTAAGCTTGTGTGTCATTTATTTCACCTAATATCATGGATTCATGGTGCATCCATTTTTCTACAAATGTCTCAAGCTTGTTCTTCTTTATAGTGGAGTAGTACTCCACTGTGTATAAATACCACACTTTCTTTATCCATTCATCTGTTGATGGATATATAGGTTGTTTCCATGATTTCTCCACTATGAATTATGCTGCTATAAACATGATTATGCATGCATCACTGAAATATGCGGTCTTTAAGTCTTTTGGGGAAAATACCTAGCAGGAAAGAACTGAGTAGAGTGTAATTTCTATTCTCATTTTTTCCCTTTTTTGGTCTTTTTGACACAGAGTTTCATTATGCAGTTTAGGCTGGACCTGAACTCAATTTGTATCCCAGGGTGTTCTCAAACTTGCAGCAAGCCTCCTACCTCAACTTCCTGAGTGTTAAAGTTATAGGTGTGCAACCCATGCTGACCTATTCTCATTTTTTTGAGGAATCTTCAAACTTACCCTCATAATAGTTATACTAGTATACATGCCCACCAGCAATACAAAGGGTTTTCTCTCAGCCTGGGCAGAAATTATTGTTTAATTTCTTCATGATAGACATTCTTTCCAGAGTCTGATAGAATCTCAGTATTGTTTTAATTTACATTTCTCTAATAGCTATAGATGTTGAAGTTTTTTTCAAGTATTTGTTAAGCATTTATACTATTTCTCCTGAGAAGTGTCTATTCATTTCAATTGCCCACTTTTTGATTAGGGTTTTCATTCAGCATGCAGGATTTCTAATATTTTGGATTCATTTTATATTCTAGATGTTAGTCTTTTGTTTGAGGTGTAGTAAATAAAACACTTCCATTCTATAAGTTGTCATTTCACTCTTGATTGTTTCCTTTGCTTTGCAGAAGATTTATCATTTGCTGCAATACCACTTGTTGATTTTTGATGTTATTTCTTCTGTAATTGGAGTTTTATTCAGGAGGTCCTTGCCTATGCTTTTGTCTTCAAGAGCTTTACCTATTTTATTTTCCAGCAGGTTAAGTGTTTCTGTTTTAATATTTAAATCTTTTTTTTTTATTTTTAGGGAATGGTCTACAGGGTGTTCAGGATCTCACTACTAGATCAGACTCATAGTGATCCACCTGTTCTCAGCCTCCCAAGAGCTGGGATTACAGGCATGCACCACCACAGTCATTCTCAATTGCCCTCTCAGTGAGCCCTGGGGGTGGGGCCAGCACGGCAGGCCTGGGGATCAAACCCCTGACCCCTGCACCTGCTTGCAGGTTCTTTAATCTGCTGAATTATTTGGCAAGCCCTTAATATTTAAATCTTTAAACCACTTTGATTTTAGTGTACTACCTGGTGAGAGATATGGGTCTAGCTTTATCTTCTTCATGTAGATAGACCAGTTCTCCCAGCTGTTTTTCCTCCAGTGTATGCTTTTGTCCCCTTTGTCAAAATCAGGTGTCGGAATGTGTCTTCTATTCTATTTCATTGATCTACATGTTTGCCTTTGACCTAGTATCACATGTTTTTATCACTATACCTTTGTAATATACTTGAAATTGGAATTATGATGCTTTCTGCTTTGTTCTTTTTTAAAATGTATCCTTGATTTTTTAAAATTAATTTTATTGAGAAAGAAATAGCAATGAGACAAATTCAAAACAGGTTAGTAGGACAGTGACAATAATTAATACTTTGCATATTGTTGTCTTCATAGTAGTTATTCACAGTACAAGATGCAGACATGGTATCTTGTCTAAACACTATACCAATCTTTCTTCTCATTGAACTAAGAGAGAGTAGCTATATATCTATCCTAACTATTTTGCATATATATATATTTTTTTTTCCCACTACAAAATGGTCCTTCATTTATATTCTTTTTTGTTTACTTTTATCAGAGATGGGTATTCCATTGCCATTCAAATATTGTAGGTGCTTGAATTTAGCAAAGTAATCCAATATAGTCCAGTAGTTCATAATAGTAGTGAGTAATCTGCAGGAACGGGCAATGTCAGAAGTTGTTGATTTGAGCCTTTTACAGTGCAGCATATTAATATGGCTTTACTTTTTACATCTTGTGTTTATACTTTTCTGCTGGATGTTAAGACCAAGATAAAACTAGACCTATATAACAAAAATGTGACTTTTGTATCTGACAAGGTCAGTGAAATCCCCTCAGGGTTTACCCTGAAACCCTGTACAGCAGTTTGTGGATCTTTTGTCAGTGTCAGCCATGTGGATGAGTCATGGCCATTGCTTGACCAATTTGCTCTCTGTGAAAGCCTGAGAGAGTGAAAGCCTGAGAGAATGTTTTCTCTCTAGGTGACTCTCCTTAGACACAGTCTACATTGTTGATCACTTTCCTCTGTGGCCCCATAATCTCCTTGATTAGAAAATTTGGGACACACTGAGTTACTGGATGTTACCATACAGGTTCTCCTATGGCCTGTGTCTTCACTGACCTTAAAAGGCTAGGGCCCAAATATTGGCTATCCTTGTAGCCCTTCTTTTTCTCTAACTTTTTAGAGAAAAATTAAGCTTAGGGCCATGCCAACATAGGTTGTTAACCGTGCAGAAGAGAAGCTTAATGATATTATTACCCTATAACATAGACAGTTGAACTCAACATCACTATCTGTCTGAATATCAAACACCTTAGATATAACATGGAACAGGTATTTTCCATCAATCGTTGATATGCTAAACTTTAAATTCCTTCAGAATGTGAAAAAATGCAAAAAATAATAGTAAAAAAATAGAAATAAACAATTACACATTTTTACACAGAAATTTAGAAGTCTATCCATATACAACATTGTATCTGCTTTGTTCTTGTTACCAGAATTGCTTTTCCTATTCTGGATCTTTTCTGATTCCATATTAATTTTAGCATTGTTTTCCCTAGTTCTGTCAGGAAGGGTGTTGGTTTTTGACTGGGATTGCATTAAATCTATATAACACTTTTGGTAGTATGGCCAATTTTATTTTTTTTCTACAGTTTTATTGATAAACAGATAGCAATGAGACAG
>NW_004526892.1:0-5276 GCF_000260255.1 Octodon degus
GAGAGAGAGAGAGAGAGAGAGAGAGAGAGAGAACAGAGACAAAGACACAGAGATAGAGACAGAGATAGAGAGACAGCAAGAGAGAGACAGAGACAGAAACAGAGAGACAGAGAGAGACAGAGAGAGACAGAGAGAGAGGAGGGGGAAGGGAGGAACAGAATCTAGAGATGTAGCTCAGTGCAAAGGCACCAAACTCCACCACCAATCAAACAAGCAATAATAAAAATTAAAAAGCTGATGAAAATATGGAAAAAGGAGATTCTCAGACACCGTTGGTGGGAATGCAAATTAAATTATCACAGCTATTATGGAAAATAGAATGGAATTTACTCAGAGAACGAGAACTACAGCTACTACAGGAGGCAGCCACCTCGTTGCTGGGTACACAGTCAAAGGAAAAGAAGTCGGTGTGTCCCAGACTCACACGCTCGTGGTCACTGCTGCAGTTCCCATCCGATGGCCAACGTTCGGAGCCAACCCAGGAGTCTATTAACAGATGAACGAATAAAGAAAATGTGGGCAACATCCACATAGGCTCACACAGGGAAATGGGATCCCTTCATAAAGAGGAGGAAAAGCTGTCACATGCGTCCACACCAGTAGACGTGGAGCACCTGAGGAAGTGGAGAGAGTAAGTCAAGCATAGAAAGAGAAAACCGTTAGGTTCTTATTCGTGGAAGCTAAAAAAGAGTGTGCACTCTCTAGAAGTAGAGTGTAAATAGTGACTCCCTGAGGCCGGGAGCAAAGACAAGCAGAGAATGGAGACGTAGCTAAAAAGCACGGTGCGGGGGCTGGCCAGATAGCTCAGCGGACTAAGCGCCTGCTTAGGCAGGCACAGGGACCAGGTTCGATCCCCGGCTCCAAATGCCTTGCTGGCCCGACCCCTGGGCGCGCTGAACCAGCCTCTGAGACTAGGTGTGGTGGTGCAGGCCTGTAATCCCAGGGCTGGGGAGGCTGAAAACATGAGGACCACTACGAGTCTGAGCTGTGTAGTGAGACCCTGTACCAAATATGTTAAAACAAACAAGAAACATGGTGTGAGCTTGGGCCAGAGGACTAGTTTCTGATGATCTGTAACACAGTAGGGTCACTAGAACAGGTCATAATTTTTGCTTTTGAGGCAGGGTCTGACTATAATCCTTGAACTTGTTATATAGCCCAGGCTGGCCTGGTGGTCATAGTGATTCTCCTGCCTCAGCCTCCCCAGGGCCAAGATCACAGGTGAGCACCACCACACGCTACTACTTGGCAACAATGAATTGTGTATTTTTCAGAACAGCTAATGGAGGGGATTTTGACCATTCCTATGATACACACTTGAGATGATGGATGTGCCAATAACCTTGATTTGATCCTTAAACGTTATACACATAGATTGAACTATCACATTATACTCTATAAGTATATATAGCAATATATCAATTAATAATAAAAAGTGTTTTAAAAGGAGCTATAAAGACATATCTATCCATGAACTCAGTAATTCCAATTTGGCAAAATTCTCCAGGGGCTCTAATACAATGACTCAGTACACTCAGATATGAACAGAGATGTTAAAATTTCGGAAGCATTCAAAACATTAAAAGAAGAAAAACTTGAGTATATGATGACCCATTTGGTACAGGGTTAAGCAATAATTCCAAGTATTAGGATCATGGTTTGTTTTTTTTTTCCTTTCAGTACTAGGGATTGAACTCAGAACCCTGCACTTGCCAGGCAGGCACTTATGCCACTGAGCTATGTATTTTCTATTACTGTATTACTTTCACAAGTGGAAAAGTCTCCCTAGTTCCACTGCAGAGCTCAATTCCTTTTTCTTTTCCTTTTCTTCTCCTCCTCCTTTTTTCTTTCTTTCTTTTTTTGTGGTACCAGGTATCAAACTCGGAACCTTACACTTGCGAGGCAGGTGCTTATGTCTCTGAGCTATCTCCCTGGGTCCTAAACTCCCCTTTCTGTGGACAGAAATTAAACAATTTCTCTTCTTGCCCTGTATTGTCTCGAGCACTTACTCAAAGCCCTGAAAAATTGTTCACTATGTTAGTTCCTTTTTCCTTAACCTTTTTTTTTTTTGAGGAAGTGAGACTTGAACCCTGAGCCCTTGCATTTCTCGACCTCTATACCTCTATATTTGCATTTATTTTGAGACAAGGTCTTGCTAAGTGGCTAAGGTGCCCAGGCTGGGCTGGAACTCATGATTCTCCTGCCTCAGCCTCCGTGACTACTGAGATCACAGGTGTGTACCATCATACCTGGTATCTGCCATTTTTTGTATAGTTTTTAAACATTGTGGAAGACCAACCCAACACATGAAACTTACCTCAACCACGGTTAGGTATAGTTCAACAGCGAAGCGCGTTCCCATCCTGCACCATCATGTCAGCCCTCAGCACAACCTTTGACCCTGCGGAACAGAAACTCCCTTCCGTTAACACTCACTCTCCATTCCCCTCTCCCACAGCCTCCATTCTATTTTCTGTTTCCATGAATCTGATTGTTCTAGCTGCCTGCTCGAAGCAGAACCTTACTGCATATCCCCTTCTTGCACAACTGTTTTTGAAGAGGACCGGGGCTTGGCTTGTCTGCACTTTGACCACAGCGCTCACTCACTCACCACACAGCCTGGACGCTGCACGGTGCTGGGCGCTGTGCCCGGGTGGGGGTGGGGGATTGGGGGGTGGAGGGTGAGGGGCGTGGAGGCGGTGGGGGGTGTTAGGCTGCCCTCAAGCTGCACAGGGGTGTCAGAAGGTGGGCATGGTGGGACAATGACAGCAAGGAGAATCAGAGACCAGAGCTGTGGGCGGAGTGATGACAGGGACAGCCATGGGTTCTGCTCTGGCTGGAGAGGCACAGGATGGGGGTCCTGGAGGAGGCTGAGGGGGAACCTAGGGGCCCAGGCTGAGGCATGCAGAACCTAAGGAGGGAGGGGCCACTTCATGGCATGTGTGGGTACCTGTGTGTGTGTGTGTGTGTGTGTGTGTGTGTGTGTGCGCGCGCACTCCAGGTGCATAAGGAGATGCAGGCCCCAGGGCACTGGGAACAGTGCCAGGGGGAGGCATTCTGGGTGCAGTGGGAGCCTGGGGTGGTGCTCCTCTTTACTGGACCTGAGAAGGAAGAAGGAGGGCCCAGGGCTGCAGCCTTGGGCACAACGGGGTCTGTAGGACAAGCGTCAGTAAGTCATGCTGGAAATGGGAATGGCAGGGCATGCCTGTAATCCCAGAACTCTGGAGGCTGAGGCAGGAGGATCACCATGAGCCTGAGGCCAGCCTGGGCTACACAGTGAGTTCACAGTCCACCTGAATTACATGAGGGAGATGCTGTCTCAAAGCAAAAACAAAAACAATTCATTTTTTTCTAAAATACACAAGCACTGCTATTAACTAATGAGCAAAGCCTGGAAAAGAACATTTTTGGGTCAATCTCCAGGTACTTCCAAGGTCTGAGCAGTTTGTTCCAGCTCTAGTGGTTTCTGCTACAGCTTCCAAGGTGGCTCTGGGCACACAGGGGACTGGAACAGAACAGGGCAATGCTGCATCTGGGTTTGAGGGTGAACTTAGCAACACGGGGGGGGGGTAGAGTGGGGTCTGGGTGCTGCAGGGTGGAGGGGACGCCCTACATAAGATCCCCACAATAAAGGCGCAGGTGCACAGGTGGGCCTCTAGTGGGAGCAGCTCTGCCTGGCTGCTCCTACTGGGGCGTGTAGAGGGGTGGAGTGGAGGGTAGGGAGGGGATGGGAGAAGTGGGGAGAGAGGGTGGATTGTGTTGATCACCCTCCTCGAGGGCCCCCCGACCTGTTCTTGGGCCATTCTCTTTCAATTCTTTGGGATAGTCCAGGGTTCCTTTGAACCCTTTAATCTCATCACATCTGAATGTGCAACTGTCGCAGCAAACCCAGGCATGCAAACCCAGAGGCTTGTGGCAGGCTTGTGGTTACTGTGATCGTGCCCAAGTCAGAAACAGCAGGCTGCACCAGCCACGTGTCGGGGGTGAGGGGTGGGGATGTGCTCCAGGTGGATGTCCCTACCTGGGAGAGACCTGGGACCCAGAAACTGGGCGACAGCCAGCCCAGCCTCCTCTTGGCTGACGACCGAGGGCACAGGACAGCTCCTGAAGTTGCCAACAGAAAATGAATGCAACAGAAAAGTGAGCAAAGAGAAGCACTGGGCCCTGTTCCCTGCTGTCCTGTGTACATCTGACTAAAGGGTCCTTAGGCCATAAAGGAGGGGTGAGAACCAATTTCCCATCCAGGGCCATTTCCTGCTCTTGTACCCCACCCTCTACTGTCACTGATAGTAGCAGGCTATGTGACACAGCGTGTGTCCCCTAGCTGTACCCAAAGACACACCAGGAGGAGCCCCAGCAGACTGGCCCTGCTACTGGCCTGCAGGAGCACTGGGTCACCAACCGGAAGTCCTACCTGCTGTGCAGACACTGGGCAGACAGTTTGCTGTTCTCCAAGCTCTGATAGGTCTGTACACTGAGCAGGCAGAGGCCTCTTTGTTTTCAGAAACGCTTGACAACCAGAAAGGAAATGTGGTCTCCTGGGGGAGGCCGGGCCAGCAACACCAGGGCCATGTTGTCCTTTTGGTCCCAGCCCTCTTCAGGAGTCTGTGAGGCCACAGGAGGGATGAGGCTGTTGCCTCCCTTTAGTTAATAACACCTTGGTCGTGCAGCCCAGGATGAACCTGTAAAACCCATGAAACGGTCCCAACCCATGAACTCCTAACCATCAAAACAAACTGACACACTGGCTTTCTTGTAACTAGTGGAATAAACAGGAACTGCTAATCAAGGCATAGTGATAACCCTAAATATGGCACAGGTTGTGGGCCAGGGGCCACCAGAGGACGGTGGGGAACGCAAGTGACCCAGCGAGGGCGACAGTGGAGTTTGTTGAGTCACCACAGTCCTGTCTCTTGCAAACAGCCCCAACCCACAAGCTTAATCCCCTCAGTGTGGCTGCCTTCCTGTGCCACTGCTGCGGGTGGGGTGTGATAATTAAAGCTACCCACTTCCTTAGGAAAGAGAACAGCTGGTGTAAAACTATTCCTGTAAAAGACAGGGTCACTCTTGCTCCTGGGCATGGTGGCAGGTTTCATTGAGTGGACAGAAGGGGTGGAATGGAGCTGGCACCTTGGGAGCTGCCCGGGGAAGTGGTCACACGTGTAAGCCTCACTGTGCGTGTCTTCTTCTTCTTCTTTGTCTTCTGCTTCTTCTTCTCCTTCTCCTTCTCCTTCCCCTTCTCCTCCTCTTCCTCCTTCTCCTTCTCCTTCTTCTTC
>NW_004526893.1:0-5117 GCF_000260255.1 Octodon degus
ATTAAGATTTAAAGAGAAGGGAATTCTGCCATTTTCAACAGCATGACTGGACTTGGGGGATATTATGCTCAATGAAATAAGCCAGACACAGAAATAAAAATATAATATGATCTCACCTACATTTAGAGTTTAAAGAGTAGATAATGACAGAAAGCAGAGAGCCAGAGCCAGAGCTACTGGGGAAAGGTTGATAGAGGTACAAGGTTATGCTTACGCAGGTTGAAGGAAGCTGGATGTCCAGTGCACAGCATGGTCGCTCCAGCTTATGATGCTGGCGGTGTCCTGGGAAAGGGGCTGTCAGTGGATCCCAGGAGTTCTCACTCGTCACCCTCATGAGTAACTATGTGAAAAGATGTGTATGTTAATCAACACGACTTGAGATCATCGTTACACGACGTATATGCCAATCAAAACATCAGACTGAATACCATATACATAATTTTATTCTATTAAAAAATGTGTTTAGTACAGAGTCCACAAGGTCTCACCACCCAGATCGGACTCGTTTTCAGTGAGTTATCCTCCTGTTTTCAGCCTCCCAAGCACTGGGATTACAGAAGAACGCCACCACACCCAGTCTCAATTGCTGTTTCAGGGAGCCCTGGGCATGGGGCTGGCATGGCATGCTGGGCTCGAACCTGGTCCCCGCGTCTGCCTAAGCAGGGGCTTTAATCTGCTGAGCTATCTGGCCAGATCTCGCAATTTTTATTTAAGAATCACAACAAATGAATCTACTACTTTTATAGTAGTTTGTCTTCCCAGAAATGATCCTGAACACCAAGAAACTGTTAAATTATTTTCTGGGTCTCTTGTTTCAAAGCTCTGATGTATGTTTTCCATTTCAAGAGAGTTAAATTAAAAGTGATACCCGGAAGAGACGCCCTTCATTACCTGGAAAATAACAAATTTCCTTGATGGAGTCAGATGAATGTGTATTTTCTGTACTTAACTGATGCTTCTTTTGTCAGATAAAAACATACAGGAGCAAAGCTGGCATTTAGAGGAACAACTTGGGTTGAGTATTATTCCTTAAGCTTTTAATTTTCTCAGAAAAATTATATTCTGTTTAAAGAATTATAGGTGATTATATATATATATATATATATATATATATATATATATCCTGGTGAATGCTTTCACATTTACTAATGAATTTGTATTACAAGCAATATTTTAGAACTCTTAGAATCTGTGTAAATAGTACTCAGACCTTTTTAAACAGTTGCATGCCTTCCATAAAACCGTTATTTTTATTCCTTTGACATTTCACAGGACTGGACTTTATTGAATTTTCCTCAGTTGTGCTCAATTATCTTTGAATTTCTTATGGAGGGCCAGCTTTTCATCAGAATATCACACATACCTGTTTCTTTTTCTTTGTGTAAGAGGGGCATGTTTCTTTAGAAACCGCCGGCTTAGGATACAGTGTCACTCTGAATGTGATTCCTGTCAGACGACAGTGAGCACAGGTAATGGATATTGTCATAAATGACATTTGGTTCATTAGAATCTGTCAAAACGGGCCAGGTAAATTATGACCCTTGGAAAGAGCACAATACAGCATTGTATTGGAGAAACACACTTTCAGGGAATTCCTGAGCTGGTATTTATTACAACCTGCCACATCATTTTCATTTTCTGTGTTTCATTAAATTTACCGTCTGGGTGCAGTCACAAGAGTGAAATGGGGGATGTAGTGTAAAATATCCCTTTAAACTTCATAAACAGAAATGAATTGAATCATTCATTCAGTCAAGACAAGTTGAGCACCCACCGTAGACCAGTCCGCATGATGAGATGAGTCAGAAGACAGTTTTCATTCTATTTTTTTTCCATTTAATTATGTTTTCTTGTTTAGAGAGAATAAAAATAGTAACAAAAAAGCCACTAGATGATACAAAATTTCACTGAACAAAATAATAAAAATTCAAAAATGGTTGTTATAATGTATAATTTTGTCTTCAAATTAGTTGTTTAGATTACCAGATATAAGCATGCAAAATTGCTTTTAAAAGAGTTGTAAAAAATCAAAAAGGAGAGGTAAAAATTAAGCACTAACTGCTTCTCTCAACAGACCAACAGAAATCAGCAGTACAGTTAACCAGCTATCCTTTCTATATACATAAATATATTTTTCTCTTCCTTTTTTTATCCTTTACTTCATCCCAGTTGTTCCATCCCTTTGAACAGATTCTTTCATGGTATCTATTGTACCTTTTATTTACTCTCTCGGGCTTTGATGTTTATACCTACGGGTCTGATTTATTTTACTCATGAGTATGATCTCTACTTGCCTCCATTTCTGTTCTTAACTAATGGAGATAAATGGACAGAACAAATCATACCATGGTGTAGTTGGTGAGGTTTAATGCATATGAAGGAAGCGGAGGGGAAGCTTTTCTCCATGAGGGTGAGAGTCTTAGTCATGAGTGTCTACAAATTAGGTGCTGACCACGTCGGGAGAGACCGTGAGTCACAGCTCTTAAATGTGATGGAATTCTGGGACTGGTGCTAAGTTAATTGTCCTTTGGCATTTTTGTGGACTGCACATATTACACAGATGGAATTTAATGTCGTTTTAACTCACCAGAGCCAGTTTGTGGGTCTAGAGGTTTGGAAAACAGAGTGCTCTGTAATGTGTCACATTTTAGCACAGATCTTTCGGGTGGCTGTGGCCCACTCCCTCAGCTTTGTCTGGTGGAAGCTATCTCACAGTCTGGAGAAACGAGTGCTGATTGAATTTACAGGGGGGTGACTTTTTAAAAAAACTTCTAGTTTATTGACAGCCTTCGCCCATAGTTCATAAAATAGGGGCATGATCCTAAATTTCAAATGAGGAAAAATTATTATTATTGACATCTATTTTGAACACTTTAGATAATGTGTTTGGCTTAGAGTCCAGGAAAAGCAAGCAAGGGACTTGGCCATCACCCTGAGGAAGGCTCAGGGACCCTGTCCAGGCC
Organism: Octodon degus; assembly: GCF_000260255.1. Lineage (NCBI taxonomy): Eukaryota > Metazoa > Chordata > Mammalia > Rodentia > Octodontidae > Octodon > Octodon degus. The sequence continues at coordinate 2,964 of NW_004526893.1, forward strand.
CACAGGCCTGACATCAGGCATGTGACATGAGAGGTAGACCCTTCAGGCAGACAGTTAATTAAAAGCTTGGTGGCCTCTGAAACGAAAGGTTTTTTTTCTTTTCTTTATAATGATGCTTTTCTCACAGCCTGAAACATTTTCACTGTAAAATATAGACTATGAGCTCACAATGGCCCTACATCCAGCAAATAATTTTTATGGCAGCAATTTACATCTGTGTGGCTGCATCTGTGTGGGTGCCTTAAATGGGGAAAATCTTCAACATGTACTTTGCAAAGTGTAAAGAATATTTAATAATTCTTTCTTGAGCCTTTAGGATCTGAGTGAATATAACAATTGGCAGGATTTTATTGTGTTACCTACTATGTTAATAGAGATTTGTAGACATTATTCCATTATGACATTAGACTGACCACGATATAAAATAATAAAACTTGATTTTTTTTTTTTCTTACAAGTTTTCATCTTCCTTCACAATGTTGGTATTGGCATATTCAGGACAGAACAAGACTTCTAGCTAGGGTTGGAAGTCTGGTTTCTCTGTGCCTGGAACTGGTCATAAAGAAGTCCCTTCCCCCAGCATCGCAGAACCTGGACATGTTCATGGTGGGCCCCAGTCTCCTACCTTGTACATTGGCATAAGGGATGTAGAATTCTTTTGCCCCACACAATGCAAACCAAAGCCATTGTAGGAGCTAAAGAGCATGAGTTTCCTCTTTAGACCCCTGAGAATATTTGCCCAGCTTACCCTCAGGGATCACTCTCAACTTGGGCATGAGGCTATGGAAAGTGGATGCATCCTTTCATTGGGTCATCTGCTCTCCGGGACTACAAAGACTTTCTTGTCAGATATGGAGTCTAATGTCCGGCTTCTCTTTGAGCACTATCAGCAGGTGAGGAGCCAAAGTCTCCCTCCAAGATCTCTGATAGGATCCTGCTGTTGACTGAGCTCCACTTTAAAATGCTGTCAGGTAGCCTCACAATGCCTGTGTTAAAGAAGTTCTTTTTTTAAAAAAAAATGTATTCAGTACAGGGTCTACAGGGTCTCACTATGTAGATCGGACTCATAGTGATTCTGTTTTCAGCCTCCCAAGCGCTGGGATTCCAGGCACGCACCACCACGCCCAGTCTCAATCACCATCTAAGTGCGCCCTGGGGGTGGGGCCAGCACAGCACCCTGGACAATTGAACCCTGGCTCCTGTGCTCTGCCTAAGCAGGCACTTTAGTCCACTGAGATATCTGGCCGGCCCTGAGAAGTCCTTATGTTACAAGATTATATCTAATATTAAAGGTATCTGTAAGATATAAAATAAAGCCAGAAACACTGATTTATAGAAAATAAATCAGAAATACTGCAGATGATGGAACAAAAAGGATAAAGTATATGATAAGACCAGGCAGAAGACTGAAGTAGCAATATACATCCCAGAACACTTTACATATTGCTCTAGGATGGAAGGGACACAAGTAATCCTGAGCTTTCTTCCAGGGCTGATCAAAAAATATAGTTTTTGTGTGTTTCAATTTTTTAAAATTACAGTCAAAGACAGTGCTTTTCATCTCCTCCACAAGCCTCCCCTCACTTACCACATACTTTGCCTCTTGTGGCCCTTTACTGAAGCGGTTCTAGAAATCCTCTCTCCTGACTGTATGAGGCAAAGGCTGCTGCCGAGGGCCTACCAATGGAGGGAGAGCAGGGCCCTAAAAGTGCCGTGGTCTGATCCTCCTGCTCACTGGGTCTGGCACCCTGAGACTCTGCCTTGTCTCCAAAGTCAAAATGACCATAAAAGGTAAGAGGACATCATGGCAGCCACGACAGGGTAAAGACACTCAGGAAAGAGGACTCCAGAAGCTGCCTTGGGAGGAGAAACACAGCGGCAGACTTCGCATGGTCTGTGAGATGATGAACAGGATCTCTCAGGAGCAACGCATCTGCTCCTTCTGAGATGGAAAAAGTGACTGACTTCAATAAGAAAGTCATCTGTGTTGACAAAGATCAGGGCATTTGATTTTGAAAAAGAAACCTTTCAATATTAGGTTTCATATGCCTTGCTGACCAGGGCCGTATCATAATAATTATTTAACAGAAGTTTCTCCTTCAAAGAATTTTCTTTTTTTCCCCCATAATTTTATTGATAAACAAATAGCAATGA
>NW_004526894.1:0-7877 GCF_000260255.1 Octodon degus
ATAACCCTAATTATAAACATAAAGCTAACCATAAACCTAACACTAACTATAACCCTAACCCTAACCATAATGGAACCCTACACAACACCCTAAACGTAACCCCAAACCTAACTGTAACCCTAAAACTAACCCTAAGAGTAACTATAACCCTAACAAGAAATCTTACTGTAACCATAAAACCTAAGCTTAACCATACTCCTAAACCTAACCTTAACCCTAAACATAGCCCTGACCCTAAAACTAAATGTAACTTTAAACTTAATGGTAACCCTAAGCCTAAAACTAACTATAACCCTAACACCAACCATAACACTAACCCTAACCCTAACTGTAACTTTAACCTAACCATAAACCTAAACCAATTACTAACCATACCTTTCAACCTAACCCTAAATCTAACCCCAACTCAAACCCTAACTGTAAGCCTAAGCAAAACCCTAAATGTAGGCCTAAACCTAACCGTAGATCTTAACCTAACCAGAACCATAACCCTAACACTAAACCTAACTTTGACTGTAAACCTAAACCTAACCCTAACCGTAACACTAACGGTAACCTTAAGCCATATTCTAAACCTAACTTAACCCTAATATTAACCGTAACCTAATCCCTAAACCTAACACTAACCCTAAACCTAACTGCACCACTAACACTAACTCTAACTTTAACCTTAGCCATAACCCTAAACCTAACGCTATCACTAACTGTAATCCTAAAACAAACCCTAAACTAAACCTAACTATAAACCTAAGTCTAACTTTAAAACTAACCCTAACCTTAACCCTAACTCTAAGATTAATATGACCCATAAACCCAAACCTAACCCTTACCCTGACTCTAACTGTAACACTAACTCTACCCTGAACCGTAAGCCTCACTGTAACTCTAAACTTAACCCTAAACCTAACTGTAACCTTAATCATAACCGTAACTCAAACTCTAACACTAAACACAACCTTAACCATAAAACTTACCTTAATACTAAGCCCAACCCTAAAACTAAACCTAATTGTAACCCCTACAATAACCCTAACACTTAAAGTAAGCTTAACCCTAACCCTAACCTGAAGCTTAACTGTAACCCTAACCCTAAATCTAACCCTAACCTAAACCGTAACACTAAACCTTAACCGTAACCCTAACCCTAACTCTAACTTTAACTTTAAACCTAAATGTGATCCTAAACCTAACCCTAAGTGTATACATAACCCTAACCCTAATATTAACCTTATCAAAACCTTACCATTACCCTAACGCTAGACCCAAATGTAACCTGAAACATCGACTTAACCCTAACCCTAACCGTAACCTTAAGCTTAGCCCAAACCCTAACCCTAACCATAACCATAAACCCAATTCTAACCCTAAATGTAAACACAACCTAACCCTACCATAACCCTAATCATAACCATAATCCTAACCCTAAGAGTAAACCTATCCTAATCTGAAACCTAACCGTAACCCTAGCCCTAACAACAGCAACCATAAGCCAAACCATAGACCTGAAACTAACCGTAACCACAAACCTAACCCTAACTGCAATCCTTAGCCTAAACCTAACTATAACCCTAACATTAACCCTATTGCTAACCTTAAACCTAATGGGAGCTGTAAACCCAACCTCAACCATAGGCATAACACTAACCCTAATCCTAGCCCTATTCCTAACTGTAAACCAAAACTTAACACTAAACCTAACCCTAAATGTAACTCAAACTCTAACATTAATTGTAACCATAACACTAGCACTAAATCTAACTCTAACCCTAATCCTAAATGTAACCGAAACCCTAAACCTAACACTAACTTTATCAGTAACCATAACCTTAACCTTAACCCAAAATGTAACCCAAACCCAAACCATAACCATAACACAAATCCTAACAGTAAGGCTAACTGAAACGTTTATCTTAACAGTAGCCCTTAACCTAACTAGAATTGTAAATCTAACACTAACACTAACCGTAAATCTAACCATAAGCCTAACCCTAACAATAACATAACTCTAACCCTAACCATAACACTAACCATAACCATAACCCATAGTTCAAACCTAACCTAACATTAACACTAACCATAATGTTAACACTAACCCTAATACTAACCCTAAACCTAACTCTACCCCTAACACTAATCCTTAACCATAACCCTAACTCTAAATGTAACCTTATCTATAGGCTTAACAGTCACCATAACCCTAACCATAATCCTGAGTAACCATAAACCTAGACTTAATTGTAATTCAAACCCTAATCCTAACTGTAACCCTAAAAATAAACCTAACCTAAAACATGACTCTAATCCTAACTGTAACACTAACCCTAATACTAACCCTAAACCTAACTCTACCCCTAACACTAATCCTTAACCATAACCCTAACTCTAAATGTAACCTTATCTATAGGCTTAACAGTCACCATAACCCTAACCATAATCCTGAGTAACCATAAACCTAGACTTAATTGTAATTCAAACCCTAATCCTAACTGTAACCCTAAAAATAAACCTAACCTAAAACATGACTCTAATCCTAACTGTAACACTAACCCTAATACTAACCCTAAACCTAACTCTACCCCTAACACTAATCCTTAACCATAACCCTAACTCTAAATGTAACCTTATCTATAGGCTTAACAGTCACCATAACCCTAACCATAATCCTGAGTAACCATAAACCTAGACTTAATTGTAATTCAAACCCTAATCCTAACTGTAACCCTAAAAATAAACCTAACCTAAAACATGACTCTAATCCTAACTGTAACACTAACCCTAATACTAACCCTAAACCTAACTCTACCCCTAACACTAATCCTTAACCATAACCCTAACTCTAAATGTAACCTTATCTATAGGCTTAACAGTCACCATAACCCTAACCATAATCCTGAGTAACCATAAACCTAGACTTAATTGTAATTCAAACCCTAATCCTAACTGTAACCCTAAAAATAAACCTAACCTAAAACATGACTCTAATCCTAACTGTAACACTAACCCTAATACTAACCCTAAACCTAACTCTACCCCTAACACTAATCCTTAACCATAACCCTAACTCTAAATGTAACCTTATCTATAGGCTTAACAGTCACCATAACCCTAACCATAATCCTGAGTAACCATAAACCTAGACTTAATTGTAATTCAAACCCTAATCCTAACTGTAACCCTAAAAATAAACCTAACCTAAAACATGACTCTAATCCTAACTGTAACACTAACCCTAATACTAACCCTAAACCTAACTCTACCCCTAACACTAATCCTTAACCATAACCCTAACTCTAAATGTAACCTTATCTATAGGCTTAACAGTCACCATAACCCTAACCATAATCCTGAGTAACCATAAACCTAGACTTAATTGTAATTCAAACCCTAATCCTAACTGTAACCCTAAAAATAAACCTAACCTAAAACATGACTCTAATCCTAACTGTAACACTAACCCTAATACTAACCCTAAACCTAACTCTACCCCTAACACTAATCCTTAACCATAACCCTAACTCTAAATGTAACCTTATCTATAGGCTTAACAGTCACCATAACCCTAACCATAATCCTGAGTAACCATAAACCTAGACTTAATTGTAATTCAAACCCTAATCCTAACTGTAACCCTAAAAATAAACCTAACCTAAAACATGACTCTAATCCTAACTGTAACACTAACCCTAATACTAACCCTAAACCTAACTCTACCCCTAACACTAATCCTTAACCATAACCCTAACTCTAAATGTAACCTTATCTATAGGCTTAACAGTCACCATAACCCTAACCATAATCCTGAGTAACCATAAACCTAGACTTAATTGTAATTCAAACCCTAATCCTAACTGTAACCCTAAAAATAAACCTAACCTAAAACATGACTCTAATCCTAACTGTAACACTAACCCTAATACTAACCCTAAACCTAACTCTACCCCTAACACTAATCCTTAACCATAACCCTAACTCTAAATGTAACCTTATCTATAGGCTTAACAGTCACCATAACCCTAACCATAATCCTGAGTAACCATAAACCTAGACTTAATTGTAATTCAAACCCTAATCCTAACTGTAACCCTAAAAATAAACCTAACCTAAAACATGACTCTAATCCTAACTGTAACACTAACCCTAATACTAACCCTAAACCTAACTCTACCCCTAACACTAATCCTTAACCATAACCCTAACTCTAAATGTAACCTTATCTATAGGCTTAACAGTCACCATAACCCTAACCATAATCCTGAGTAACCATAAACCTAGACTTAATTGTAATTCAAACCCTAATCCTAACTGTAACCCTAAAAATAAACCTAACCTAAAACATGACTCTAATCCTAACTGTAACACTAACCCTAATACTAACCCTAAACCTAACTCTACCCCTAACACTAATCCTTAACCATAACCCTAACTCTAAATGTAACCTTATCTATAGGCTTAACAGTCACCATAACCCTAACCATAATCCTGAGTAACCATAAACCTAGACTTAATTGTAATTCAAACCCTAATCCTAACTGTAACCCTAAAAATAAACCTAACCTAAAACATGACTCTAATCCTAACTGTAACACTAACCCTAATACTAACCCTAAACCTAACTCTACCCCTAACACTAATCCTTAACCATAACCCTAACTCTAAATGTAACCTTATCTATAGGCTTAACAGTCACCATAACCCTAACCATAATCCTGAGTAACCATAAACCTAGACTTAATTGTAATTCAAACCCTAATCCTAACTGTAACCCTAAAAATAAACCTAACCTAAAACATGACTCTAATCCTAACTGTAACACTAACCCTAATACTAACCCTAAACCTAACTCTACCCCTAACACTAATCCTTAACCATAACCCTAACTCTAAATGTAACCTTATCTATAGGCTTAACAGTCACCATAACCCTAACCATAATCCTGAGTAACCATAAACCTAGACTTAATTGTAATTCAAACCCTAATCCTAACTGTAACCCTAAAAATAAACCTAACCTAAAACATGACTCTAATCCTAACTGTAACACTAACCCTAATGTTAAGCATAACCTTAAACCTCAACCTAACCATAAACCTAATCCTAACCCCAACTCCAAATATATCCCTGCCTCTTAATGTAATGTTACCCTAACTGTAAACCTCACTGTAAAATGAACACTAATCATAACCCTAACTCTAACCATAATCATGTACCAATCTTAACCCTAAATATAACCGTAAATTTAGCCTAAACCTACCGTAACTCTGAACTTAACCCTAGCCATAACATTAACAATAAACCTAACAGTAAATTTATCACTAAGTCTAATCGTAACCCTAACACTATCCCTAACAGTAGATATAACACAAACTGTAACCCTAACTCTAAACATAACCCTAAACCGAACCCTAAATATACCCTAAACCTAACTCTACTGTAACCCTAACCATAACCCAAACTGTCACCCTAACTCAAACCATAAACATAGCCCTAAACGTAATCCTAACTCTAATCCTAAAGGTAACACTAAATCTAAACATAACTGTAAACTAACCCTAACCATAAACATAACCCTAACCCATAATCTAAACCTAACTGTAACCCTAACACTAACCATAATCCTAAACCTAATCCAAACCATAACCTCAATGCTAATCCTAACTGAAGCCCTAACCCTAAACCTAACTATAAACCTAAACCTAAATCTAACTGTAACAATAACCCTAAACCTAACTATAAACCTAACCCTAAACCTAAACCTAACCGGTAACATAACCATAACTGTAATAGTAACCCTAACACTAACTGCAACCCTAACTGTAAGTCTAACCCTAAACCTAACTGTAACCCTAACCCAAAACCTAAACATCATGGCAATCCTAAACTTAACCCTAATCCTAACAGTAAAGATTTGCTAACATTTACCATATCTGTATCCCTAGCCCTAAACTTAACTGTAACTGTAATCCTAACCCTAACTGTAACCCTAAACCTAACCATAATCCTAAACTAAACCAAACCATAACTCTAACCCAAGCCCAACACTAACTGTAAGTCTAAGCCTAGCCCTGAGTAACACTAACCCTAACCGTAACACTAACCATAACCCCAAACCATAGTCTACCGCTAAACTAACCTTAACACTAAGTGTAACCTTAATACTAACACTAACACTAAACCTAACTCAACTGTAATCCTAACTCTAACCCTAAACTTAACCATAACCATAACCATAACTCTAACACTAACTCTAACCCTAACCATAACCAAAACCATAATGCTAACCCTAACACTAAACATAAACCTAACAGTAATATGAACACAAATTGTAATCCTAACCCTAACCCTAAACATAACCATAACCATAACCATAACCAGAAGTTTAACACCAACCCTAAACTTAACCTTAAACTTAAATGTAACAGTAACCCTAACTCTAACCCTAACCCTAACCCTAACCTTAACCTTAACCATAATCCTAACCAAAACCCAAGCATAACTAAAAGCCTAACCCTAAAGCAAATGTGACACTAAACCTAACCTTAAACATCACTATAAGCATAATCCTAACTGTAACCCTAAACCTAAACTTAAATATAACCCTAACCCTAAATCTAAAGCATAATTCTAAACCTAACACTATCCATAATCCTAAATCCAACTCTAACGCCAAATGTAACCTGACTGCTAAACGTAACTGTTCCCTAACAGTAAACTTAGCCCTAAGCCTAACCCTAACATTAGCACAAGCTCTAAATATAACCATAACCAAAATCCTATCACTAACCAGGACCTTAAAGCTAATATTAACCCTAACTGTAACCCTAGCCCTAAGCCTAATCATAACCCTACAGTAATCCTAATTCTGATGGTAACTCTAACCGTAAACGTAACCCAACCCTAACCATAACCTGAACCTTAAATGTAACCTTAACCCTAACCTTTAGCCTAACTGCAAAATTATCACTACACATAACCATAACACTAAATCTAACACTAACTCTATCTGTAACACAAATCCTAACCCTAACCCGAATCATAACCACACTCAGAAACATATCATTAACTCTAACCTTAACCCTAATCCTAAACCTAAACCTAAACTAACCATAACCCTAATGTTATCCCTAACCATAACCTTAAACCTAACAATAACAATAACCCTAATGCTAAACCTCACCATAACCTTAATTCTACCCCTAACTCTAACCCTAACCCTAACCCTAACCCTAACCCTAACCCAATACCTAAATGAAACACTAACCTTGACCATAAGCAAATCCCTAAGCTTAACCATAACCCTAACCCAAACCTTACCCCTAATCTAACCAGAACATAAACCCTAATGCTTAACCTAATTCTAACTGTAACATTAACCCTTACTCTAATCCTATACATAACCCTAACACTAACCTTAAAAAACCTAACCATAACAATAACCCTAATTGTAACCCTCACATTCACCTTAAACCTAACCCAAACCCTAACCATATACCTTACTCTTACCATAACTGTAAATCTAACCCTAAAACTAACCCTAACACTAACACTAACTCTAACCATAACACTAACCTTAATGCTAACCATAAACATAACCTTAACCTTAACCTTAACCCTAATGGTAATTCTCAACCTAACCCTAAATGTAACCCTAAACCTAACTCAAACTCTAAACTTAAACCTAAAACTAACCTTCATTGTAACCCTAATGCTAACCAAAACATAACACTAACCCTACCCATAACCCTATCTCTCACCATAACCATAAACCTAACCATAACGCTAACTGTAACCTTAACAATAAACCTAACCCTAGCCCTAACCGTAGAACTAACCGTCACCCTAAGCTTAACTCTAACACTAACCCTAAATCTAACCCTAACA
>NW_004526895.1:0-5152 GCF_000260255.1 Octodon degus
GTATCCAGCCACACTGGGACCATATCTGTGGACCCTGCCACGTATCCAGTCACAATAGGACCATGCCTGTGGACCCTGCCACGTATCCAGCCATGAGTGGTCATGGAGTTCCAACCAGGCTAATCGAAGAGGAGTGCTAGATACATGTTTATGCTCTCTCTGTTCTAATGCCTCACTAACCAAGAGGGGACCGAGGCAAGATTGATTTTATAGCTAGCAGCAAGGCAAAGAGATAAATACAGTCAGTTCTCAATTTATAAATGGCTTTGTTCCGAATGCTGTCTGGGGAGTCCTTCTCCTGAGCAGCCAACACATTTTCCCATAGGAACAGAATCACAAATGGTGGTAGGTTTCCCAACTGGCCCACAGCGCGCACTGAGCCCATGTGTCGCTGGAGACAGGCACGCAAGGCGTGCTCACCAAGCCTCTGTGGATACGCACTTCCTTGTTCACCTACGTGTGTGTCGAGGGCACACTTGGTGGGGTCTAGAGATGTTGTGGGTCCCCAACAGTGGCAGTGGCTTCTGTGGGCTGGAGGGTAGCAAGCTGTGTTGGGAAAGAGGGCAAGGGATGGAGGTGGAAGACACAGGCAGGGCTCCCAGATGGATCTGGGCACAGTTCTTCTTGCTGGAAGAGAAGGTGGAGTCAGGGATGGCAGTGAGGGAAGGGGTGGGCATCAGCACAAGGCCCTCTGAAGCCGACAGGTCCTGAGTGGGGAGGCTGATGGCTACACCAGCAAGGGCTAGCCCTCTGGGGCCCAGGGCCCGGCCAGTATGGGCTCCAGCATCCGTGCGGAGGTGGGATTGCAGAGAGGGCCCTGTGGTTGCACTTGTGTCTGAGACTCCCCAGCATCCTTCACTCCTCTGTGGCTCCCACATGCAGCAAAGTCCTGGAGCTTGGGGTCCCCGCCCCAGCAGTGTCCCACGCCTCAGCCCGGGCCTACGCTTTGCAGGTTGTTTCTCTGGTCTCAGCCCCTGAGCCCTGGCTCAGACCTTCCTGGGAGGTAGTGCACCTGGACTCCTCCATCCTGCTCCCCACCCCCCTGCCAGCGGAATGGCCTGCTGACTGTGAGCTTCCAGGGTGCCCTGTACAAGGCTGGCCCTGGGTGAGCACTCCAAGCTCTCCAGATGACAAACCCTTTCCAGTCTCAGAGTGAGCTGGGCTGCGTGGCGGTGTAGCTGCCTGGTGCCTCAGTGGCGGTGCGGGGAGGCCTCCAGGGCCAAAGTCGTGGAGTCCAGCGGCAGGTCTTCAGTGAGATCCAGCAGCCAGGATGCAGCCCCTGGTTCTGAGCATCTGTGCTGCCCGGTTGGTTTGGGTCTAGCTCTGTCACCCTCTGAAGGGCACAGCAGGCCATGCAGGAAGAGCTCACTTGGAAACAGCACTGTGCCAGGGCTGTGCCCTCCCTAGCGGCCACTCAGGGGTTGGAGGGCATCTGTGAGGACACAGCCAGGTGTAGGTAGAGACCAGATTTTCCTTCCCAGCTCCTGGCACAGGTAGGGTCAGTGGCACAAACCACTGGTGATTTGTGATTCGCATTGCCGGGCATCCAGGTGTCCAGGCATCCAGGGCGGTCAGGGGCCCAGTCTCTGCTGTGTCCAGACTTCAGAGATTTGGTGGGAATGGAGCTCAGGACTGGCCTCTGGTGTCCAGGGCCTTTCTGCACCTCTGGGTGACTGGAAGTGTCTTTCTAGGGGACCTACAGGCCCTTGATAGGGCTGGCCTAGCTGGCTAGTAGGAAATAAGGTCTAGAATTGGCTTGAGGACTTTGCAGTGAATGAGAAAATCTATAAGCACAGCACTCCTACACAGCACTGCTGGGGTGCCAGGCACTGGGACCCGGGAGACCATCCTCCTCTGCAGCTTAGGCCAGGCATGGCCAGCGAAATGACAGCTCTGTGCCCACTTCATTTTGGGTTGTATTTGATTCAATCCAATTGCATTCATGCAGTGTTTTCTGTTAAGCCTTGGAGCAGGAATTGTAGCAGAGAGAGACCTGGGTGCGATTTTAGAATTCTGAGGTCCAGCCAGGTTTCCTCTGCCATGTGCAGGGCTTTCTGCAAGGCCCTCCCGCTTCTGCAGCCGACGACCGTGATGTTCTCACCTGCCACCGACCGAGGCCGATGCCCACAGAGGGTGCCCAGCCGGGGCTGCTTCCCGGGGCTGGCTCTCTAGGCCCTCAAGTGCAGGTCGCTGTGCAGAGGCAACACTGAGGCCCCCAGACCCAGGGTGCTGTGCCTTCCGGGTCTGTCCCTGTCCTTCACTACAACCCTGAGCACAGCAGTGAACGCACTGGAGATGTGTATGTGGAGGGACAGCGTCCTGGTGCCGGCCGGCCGGGGTGGGGTCACCGGGGAAGGCCCCTCCTCCGCAGGGCCTCTCCGCCCTGCCCTGCATGGGACATGCTGCCCACTCAAACTGGGCCAGTGCTCCACGGGATGCTGCTCTTCCAGATGCCAAAGGGCTGCTGAGTCTGCCCTGGGGTAAGACACAACATCTCTGCCAGATACAGCCGTGACAAGAGCTCAAGGAGCAGGTCCAGGGGTGTAACCTGACCTCAGGGTACCCCTACAAAGCGGCTTCAATCTCTCTCCTGCTCTCTCTCTCTCCTCCTCTGTATGTATAAAAGGTATGGTTTCAAAATATATAGTAGATGTTTTCATTTTACAAATGTATTACAGGGGCTGGTGAGATGGCTCAGTGGTCTAAAGCACCTACTTAGAACAAGCTTAGCAAAGCACAGGGACCGCGGTTCAATCCCCAGCACTACATGCCAGCCAGCCGCGCCCCCTGGTGGGCTGAGCTGCCCCCCCCCCACGCACACTAAATAAAATAAATAAACTTTTAAAAAAATGTATTACAGTAAAAGGCACGTTTCCCTCCAGCCCCCTGCCATCCTGCCGCTTACTGTGAGCACGCGTGTCCCACTGTTCTGGCACTTTCTCTAGGGCCATCTTTTCTCAGAGTCTGCGGTGGCACCGTCCAGCTGCCTTGATGTCCTAAATCGATTCGAAACACTGACCTTCTGTGGTCATCTTGCCTTAGGGGGAGCCAGAGGTTGCCCAGGGCAGACCTGTGATGAGGTGCTTGAGGACGCAGTGTGACGGCCCAGTGCCCACCGTCCCACCAGGTGACAGTCACCAGCAGCATCTCTGCATCTTCACCACGGTTGGTAGAGACAGGAAAGAAACCACAGCATACTTCTGATTAGAAATGAAAAATTAAGAAAATATAGGATAAGCAAAAACAAAAACAAACCAAAAAACATCCATGTGACTACAGCTAGGAGCCCCTGGTCCATGCCTGGCCAGTGCCCAGGCGTATCAAGCAACGTAGGGTTACATGTGTTTCCTGGTGACGTGGTCATTCCCATCTGGGCAGGCAGAGGGGGGACAGCTGGCCCAGAGATGGACTGCAGGTGGCAAAACACGTTTTGTTTCCTTCTGGAGTCAGTGTTCACATCTGATCTTTTCTCTCTTCTGTTTAACATCTTTGTTACCTCATATCCGCCGTTTTCTTTCTTTCAATCCCTAATTTTACTAAGTACCTTTTTAGGTCAGAGGAATATGGTGTATTAGCAAAGAACAAGCTAATGGACAGAAGGAAGTAGGCGTGTGGCCATGAGGCAGCTCTGGTGGCCTAATTAACTCTCTGTGGACATTAAGTGAAGCCAGTAATTGCTGACCGCCAGTTCCTACCAGCATCCCTCGGGGACACTTACAAGATCCACTGCAGCATCTAAATAAGCACCCGCCCCGTTACCCACCCATCATGAGAGGTGGTCATCACAGCCCTGTTTTTCTGGTCATTTCATTTAAGGGTGTCATGTAAACAGCAACTCTTCTGAGCTCCAGAAGGAACCTGGCTCAGAGAACTTGCACCAGGGTCCTGCATGGCATGATGAGTCGAAGCTCGTGGACTAGGCCTGGATCTACCATTACTGTCTGAGAGCAAGAGGCACGTTTCTAAGCTTCTGGGAGACAGGGGGGTTGCCATGGCAGATACCGAGTAGAGAGCGGATGTCTGAAAATAGATACAAAGAATGGAGACGTTCCTGAGAATTGGCATGAAAGGAGAAACCCTTCTGGGTAGGGCTGGCAGGCCTAAGAGAGAAAAGCAGGGGCCTATTGGAGACACACCTGCCTCTAAAATACTTGCTCCTTCCTCAGTGGGGTGCGTCACTGTAAGCGTGGTGTGTTTTACCTCGTGACCCTAACGCCTAGGACTGTCATCAGGAAAGCCGCAGGGACCTGAAGCCCTGTGCAGTCCTCTGGGGCTTTGAGTCCACTAAAGCAGAAGCGCCCCGGCCCCCTCGGCTCCTCTGCACTCTCAGCTCTGACTCCTGGGCGGAGGCCGTGCTCCAGACGAGGCATTTCCTGAGAAGGAAGAGGCTACCACTGGCATTTGGGGCTGGAGTAGCTCTGCAGAGAAGGGGTGCAGAGGCTGTGGGCCGAGGGAATGGGGGTCTAGACATGGGGGTCCTGCTCATCACCACCTTTTAGAGTCCAGACTTCAGGTCCAGATGGCATGTTGTCCATAGGAGAGGTGTCCGACACGGCTCGCATCTGGTGGAGGCCAAGTACCTACCTAAGCAGGGGAACTGAGGTGTCCAGGGGAGTCTGGTGTCCAGGGGGGCCAGACATCCAGGGGAGCCAGGTGTCCAGGTCAGGCATCCAGGGGGGCCAGGCTTCCGGGGGGCCAGGCGTTCGGGGAGGAGGCAGGAGTCCAGGGGTGCCAGGTGTCCGGGGGGCAAGCATCCAGGGGAGTTGGGAGCCCAGGGGGGTATCTAGGGGGGCCAGGCATCCAGGGGTCCAGGCGTCCAGGGGAGTCAGGGCCCCAGTCTCTGTTGTGTCCAGACTCCAGAGGTTTGGTGGAAATGGAGCTCAGGACTGGCCTCTGGGGTCCAGGGCCTTTCTGTACCTCTGAGTGACTGGAAATGTCTTTCTAGGGGACTTACAGGCCCTTGATAGGGCTGGCTTTGCTGGCTAGTAGGAAGTAAGGTCCAGAATTGGTTTGAGGGCTTTGCAGTGAATGCGAAAATCTATTTATCTTCTTTGTAGTTCACTTTGGTATTGTTTGCCTTATTTGCCTTATTAGTTTTTAAAAATTTTTTATTTATTTATTTATTTTTTGTTTGTGGAACCGGGGATTGAAC
>NW_004526896.1:0-2720 GCF_000260255.1 Octodon degus
AACTACACGGACGCTTTCTCATAGGAGACTGTATTATTTGCCACCCTTTTCAAATCGCGGAACTGTAAAGTACTTTAGACGCAACAGTGAAGTTTTAGCCGGAGTTCTGTGTTGCGCTGTATGTAGGAATATGCATTGGAGTGCCCTGCTTCCCAAAGAAGCTGGAGCTTGGCTGGCTCCTCTGGTTTAAGAACAAACACATAGAAACACAAATCATGCAGTAGAACAAGCAGATCTCCTCAGGGCACTGCAGTCACCAAACGTGTTTGTGGCTCTTTGACCTCAGGAATGAATTGGAGAGAGAACAACCTTCTGCGGTTTCTCTGCACCTCCAGATGGAAAGTCAACAACTTCACGGTTGCTTTCTCTTAGGAGAATGAACCATTTGCCACTCTTTCCACAGCGCGGAACGGTGAAATAATTTACTTACCAAAGTGACGTTTTAGCCAGAGTTCTATATTGCGCTGTATACAGGAACACGCATTTTAGTGCCCTGATTCCCAAAGAAGCTGGAGATTAGCTGGCTCTTCTGCAAGAAAAACTCACACTTAGAAATAGAAATCATGCAGTAGAAACAAGTAACTCTCCTCCGGGTACTAGAGTCTCCGACGGTGTTTGTGGCTCTTTTCCCAAAGGAATGAATGGGAGAGAGAACAACGTTCTGCAGTTTCTCTGCACGTCCAGCTGGAAAGTCACCAACTTCACGGATGCTTGCTCTTTAGAGACTGAATGATTTCCCACTCTTTTTACAGCGCGGAACTGTGAAGTATTTAATAACAAAAGTGACATTTAACCAAAGTTCTATTTTGTGATGTACACAGGATCAGGCATTGGAGTGCCCTGCTTCCCAAAGAAACTCGAGCGTAGCTGGTACTTCCGCATGAAAAACTCACACTTAGAAACACAAATCATGTAGTAGAAACAATCAGTTGTCCACAGGATACTGGATTGTACAAACGTGTTTGTGGCTCTTTGCCCATAGGAATGAATGGGAGAGAGAACATCCTTCTGCAGTTCTCGGTAGCTCCAGCTGGAAAGTCTCAATATTCATGGATGCTTTCCCATAGGAGCCTGAATTATATGCCACTCTTTTAACAGCGTGGAACTGTAAAGTACTTTAGTTACAAAAGGGAGGTTTTATCCAGAGTTCTGTGTTGCACTCTATACAGGAACAGGCATTGTAGAGCCCTGCTTCCAAAAGAAGCTGGAGCTTATGGGCTCCTCTGCATTAATAACTCACACTTAGAAACAAAAATCATGCAGTACAAACAAGTAGCTATCCTCAGGGCCCTGGAGTCTACAAACGTGTTTGTGGCTGTTTGACCTTAGGAATGAATGGGAGAGAGAACAACCTTCTACAGTATCTCTTCACCTCCACATGGAATGTAACCAACTTCACGCATGCTTTCTCTTAAGAGACTGAAAGATTTGCCACTCTTTTCACAGTAGAGAACTGTGAAATACTTTAGTTACAAAAGCTACATTTCAGCCAGATTTCTGTGTTGCGCTGTATACAGGAACACGCATTGGAGTGCCCTACTTAACAAAGAAGCTGGAGCTTAGCTGGCTGTTCTGAAGGAAAAACTCAGACTTAGAAACAGAAATCATGCAGTAGAAACAAGCAACTCTCCTCAGAGCAATCGAGTCTCCAAATGTGTTTGTGGCTGTTTGCCTATAGGAATGAATGGGATAGAGAACCACATTCTGCACTTTCTCTGCAATTCCAGTTGGAAAGTCTCCAACTTCACGGATACATTCTATTGGGAGATTGAATGATTTGCCACTCTTTTCACATCGCGAATCTATGAAGAATTTTAGTTATAAAAGTGAAGTTTTAGCCAGAGATCTGTGTTTCGCTCTACACAGGAACAGGCATTGAAGTGCCCTGCTTCCCAAAGTAGCTGGAGTTTAGGTGGCTCTTCTGCATTAAGGACTCACCCTTAGAAACACAAATCATGCAGTAGAATAAAGCAGCTATCCTCAGGGCACTGGAGTCTACAAATGAGTTTGTGGCTCTTTGCCCATAGGAATGAAAAGGAGAGAGAACAACTTTCTGCTGTTTCTCTGCACCTCTAGCTGGAAAGTCAACAACTTCCCGGATGCTTTCTCTAAGGAAAATGAATCATATGCCACTCTTTTCACAGCGCAGAACTGTGAAATACTATAGTTACAAAAGTGACGCTTGTGCCAGAGTTCTGTTTTGCGCTGTATACAGGAACAAGTTTTGGAGTGCCCTGCTTCCCAAAGAAGCTGGAGCTTAGCTGGCTCTTCTGCAGGAAAAACTCACACTTAGAAACAGAATTCATGCAGTAGAAACATGTAACTCTCCTCAGGGAACTCGAGTCTCCAAACGTGTTTGTATCTCTTTGCCCATAGGAATGAATGGGAGAGAGAATAACGTTCTACAGTTTCTCTGCACCTCCAGCTGGAAAGTCAACAACTTCACGGATGCTTTCTCTTATGAGACTGAATGCTTTGCCACTCTTTTCACAACGCAGAACTGTGAAGTATTTAGTTACAAAAGTGACATTTTAGCCAAAGATCTCTTTTATGCTGTGTACATTAACAGGCATTGGAGTGCACTGCTTCCCTAGGAAACTGGAGCATAGCTGGCTCTTCCACATTAAGAAATCACACTTAGAAATCCAAATCATGCAGTAGAAAAGATCACCTCTTCTCAGGTCACTGTGGTCTACAAACGTGTTTGTGGCTCTTTGCCC
>NW_004526896.1:3588-5060 GCF_000260255.1 Octodon degus
CTTCTGCATTAAAAACTCACACTTAGAAATACAAATCATGCAGTACAAACAAGCAACTCTCCTCAGTTCACTCGAGTCTGCAAACATCTCTGTGGCTCTTAGCCCATAGGAATGAATGGGAGAGAGAACCACATTCTGCACTTTCTCTGCAACTCCAGTTGGAAATTCACCAACTTCACGGATACTTTCTATTAGGAGACTGAATGATTTGCCACTGTTTTCCCAGCGCGGAACTGTGAAGTACCTCAGTTACAAAAGTGGAGTTTCAGCCAGAGTTCGGTGTTTTGCTGTATACAGGAACAGGCATTGGGGTGCCCTCCTTCCCAAAGAAGCTGGACATTGGCTGGCTCTTCTCCATTAAAAACTCACACTTAGAAACACAAATCATTCTGTAGAAACAAATAGCTCTCCTCAGGGCACTGGAGTCTACAAACGTGTTTGGTCTACTTTGCCCATTGAATGAATGGGAGAGAGAACAACCTTGTGCAGTTTCTCTGTACCTCCAGGTGGAAATTCACCAACTACACGGATGCTTTCTCTTAGGAGACTGAATGATTTGCCACTCTTTTCACAGCATGAAACTATGAAGTACTTTAGTTATAAAAGTGATGTTTTAGCCAGAGTTCTGTGTTTCGCTCTACACAGGAACACGCATTGAAGTGTCCTGCTTCCCAAAGTAGCTGCAGCACAGCTGGCTCTTCTGCATTAAGAACTCACACTTAGAAACACAAATCATGCAGTAGAAACAATCAGCTCTCCTCAGGGCACTGGAGTCTACAAACATGTTTGTGGCTCTTTGCCCATATGAATGAAGGGGAGAGAGAACAACCTTCTGCAGTTTCTCTGCACCTCCAGCTAATAAGTCACCAACTACACGGATGCTTTCTCTTAGGAGACTGCATGCTTTTTGACTCTTTTCACAGAGTGGAACTGTGAAGTATTTACTTAGAAATGTGACGTTTTTGCCAGAGATCTCTTTTACGCTGTATACAGAAACAGGCATTGCAGTGCCATGCTTTCCAAAGAAACTGGAGCTTAGCTGGCTCTTCTGCAGGAAAAACTCACACTTAGAAACGCAAATCATGCAGTAGAAGCAAGCAACTCTCCTCAGGCACAGGAGTCTACAAACGTGTTTGTTGCTCTTTGCCCATAAGAATGAATGGTAGAGAGAACAATCTTCTGCAGTTTCTCTCCCCCTCCAGTTGGAAAGTCACGAATTTCTCAGATGCTTTATCTTATTAGCCTGAATGATTTGAAACTCTTTTCACAACACGGAACTGTGAAGTAATTTTGTTACAAAAGTGACGTTTTAGGCAGAGTTCTGTGTTGTGCAGTATACAGGTAAAAGCATTGGAGTGCCCTCCTTCCCAAAGAAGCTGGAGCTTAGCTGGCACTTCTGCATTAAGAAGTCACACTTAGTAACACAATTCATGCAGTAGAAACAAGCAGCTCTCCTCAGGGCACTGGAGTCT
>NW_004526897.1:0-5149 GCF_000260255.1 Octodon degus
TTCTGGGACGTTGCAGGCTACAGCTCTGTACTTGGTGAGGGCAACATCAAAGTCCCCATGGGTCTGCATCATGCTGCCTGCTGCCAGGATGGCCTGAGAAAGCAAGCCGAGTCTGTCACCAGCCAGACCCAGGGCAGTAGCAGACAGGCCTGGTGGTACAGCTGCGTGAGCGGTGTCCCGAGACCCACCTCATGACTCCCTCTGACACGGTAATGGGGGTCACTGGCCTTACCCAGCTTGTTTTTCCCCTGCTGATACGGTGGCCAGAAAAGCCAGTACTGCAGGAAAGCTGCCCTGTGTACACAGCAAGCGGCCCAGTGCTCAGAAGAGCCGGCACCTGCTGCTCCACACCCGTCTTGCTGCCCCTGGAGGGGAGCTGGCCCAGCCTCTCTGCTCTCTGGGGCTATCTATGTAAGCCTCCTGCCGCCCTAGGTTGGGACTGGCGTGGTGCCAAGAAGCCCTGCTGGCTATGTCTCCTTGGAGCCATTCATACACCCTAGGCTCTGCCTTCTCCCTGGTCACATCTAACTGCTGTTGTCTGCAGTCACTGCAGCTCTAAGTCAGTGGAACACTTGCCTGGCAAGAGCCAGGTGGGCCCCATGCTGCAAATGCCAGGGATAATAACCCCCTCCTCAGGTCTCCCCATGAGGAAGCTCCCCCTTGCTTTCAGGATCTGGTCTTCCCTCAAGTTCCAGCCCGCTCTACCTTGTAGTTGGTGGGGTCGTATGACAGCGCATTTCCAAGATGTTCGAATGCCTTTTGGTAAAAGCCAAGCTTGGAGAAAAGCAGAGAATTTACGTGAGGGAGGAGATAGGCAGCCATATGTTGAACAGAAACACCTCATTTAAAGAAAACAGCCATCCCTGTATTTGTGGAGGGGTTTTGTTGTTGTCTCCTGGTAAAGGCCAAGCAGCTATTTTTCAAAAACTATTTCTGCCACTTTTATGCTGTTCCACATTAACACCCGCAACTAGACATAGCTGGCCAGTGTCATGTCCCGTGGGGCCAGCTGCCCAAGTCGGGACCCAGGGTTAAGCTCCCAGTGCCTGTTAAGGAGGGGAACGACAGACATCAAGGCTCCCACCTTGCAGACCTAGAGGAAAAACAGTGGAAGAGGGGCTGGGGAGATAGCTCAGTTGAATAAGTGCTTGCCTGGCAAGTGCAAGGTCCTGAGTTCAATCCCCAGTTCCACAAAAAAAAAAAAAAAAAAAGAAAAAGAAAAACAGCGAAGGAGGGAAGCTGGGCAGGCAGCCCCAGCTCCAGGACCCAGGCTGAAGATGAGACGTGACAGAGCTAAAAGAACTATCTGCTCTAGGGAATGCAGAAAGCGGCATGAGTTTTTTACTGTGGCCAAGGGTGCTTTGCTGTTATGGCTTCCATAAGACCCTAGCTGGAGGGAGCAGGACAGAAACAGCTCAGCGCAAGGCCCAGTGCGTGCTCACTTAAGAGTGGTTTCACCCCCAAGACCGGAAGTAGTTTCTCACACGCTTTCTGGCTGTGTACAAATCCTACTTGCACAGAGGCTATCACAGAGTTCTTCCGATGCAAGTGAAGTAAATGAACTCCTTTAGCAAAGTCTCAAATACAGAGAGTAAGATTCATGTACTCGGTGACCCCTAGTAAAATACATTAAGTATCGTGCACAGGGACTCCACAAGCATTTCCAGCAGCCATGGGTGAAGAAACGGTCTCCCTACCTGTAAGTAGAGCAGCCCCAGTGTTGTGTGGAGCTCCGTGTTTTCCGGCGAGAACCTGTAACAGAGACGATGGTGATGCACACAGACACACACGCTGTGAGGGTTTGTGGCTAGATGTCCCCCCAAGCCCTACAGGGTCAGAGAACTTTTCTGAAGTGGCTGATTCTACACTGTGTGATGCTGGGATTAAGGGTGTGTGATTAGTAAATCGCTCCAAGGCTTGGTTTGGCATCGCTTTGGCTGGGATTAAGGGTGTGAGTGCTACACCCACCTCCGTGCACCCACCTTCATGCAGGATCTTGGACACAACATAAGGGACAGGAAGTCTTTTCCCTGTTGCTTTTGCTGTCTTCTGCCACAATGAATAGTTACCCCTCTGCACACCACCCTGCCTTGGAGTTAGCCAACTACGGGCTGAAACCTCTACAGATTGTGAGCTAATAAACCTGCCCCCTGTTAACTTTAGGTGTTGGGTGTTTTGTCTCAGCAATGAGAGAAAACTGAAACCTATGCACAACCAGCTGCCCTCCAGCTCTGCTGAGGCACTGCCGCACCTCCTTCACCTGAAGAAATGTGTGCAAAAGGTTTTCTTCAGCCCAGAACGATGGAGCGCACATCTAAAGCCAGCCCTTGGGGGCTGGGGAGATGGCTCAGTAGAATAAACCCTTGCCTGGAAGTGCAAGGGCCTAAATTCAATCCCCGGATCTGCCAAAAAAATAAAAAATTAAAAAAATAGGGCCAGGGAGATGGCTCAGTGGAATAAGCGCTTCGCCAGCAAGTGCAAGGGACTGTTCCGCCAAATAAATAAATAAAAATAAAAAAATAAAGGCAGCCCTCAGGGAGGTCAAGGCAGGGGAACCACAAGCCCAAGTCCAGGCCTAACCCAGGCAATATAGGGAGACTCTCTAGAAAAATTTTTTTTATTATTTATTTTAATGGCCTTGCATGTAGGTCAATGCAAAGGCCCTGAGTTCAATCCTCAGTACTATAAATTTTAAAAAATTTTAAACCTGGCTATAGCAAGGTTTGCACAGCAAATTAAAAGCAGAAATCCAAATTCCTTTCTTAGGGCCAGAGACCTAAGTGCCAGCCCTGTGGAATGTGCGCCGAAACACTTGACCATGCTGAGGAGGAGCAGGTGAGCGGGAGCGCATGGCGCACACGAGTCTCCCCGTGGGACCCTTCTCTGGGGCTGCTGTGCTCAGCACCACAGATCATCGTCCTGGTAAAGACTGCAAGGCCCCTGCTGCTGCACTTTCCAAGTTAAACAAGAGTCAGGCTCACCTGCCACGCTCAAGACAAGGACAGACACCAGCCACAGGGCCAAAGTGGCCTCAGGGGAAGACACCGGCTTCTAAAACATCACATGCCCCTTCTATCCCTATCATATGTCTTGGCCAAAAGCCACAGCAGCGCTGGGGGAGGCCCCGGGGTCATCAGACAACACCTGCTGTGCAGTGCACAGCATGACCTCCTGCCCCTAAGAGTGATGCAGGGCGCTGCTCACCCACAGCAAACATGAGCCAGAGCCAGGGCTGCCTGAGCTGCCCAAGCAAAGCCTTTGCCACGTGCCTAGGACGTGCCTCTCACCTCACGCCATCATAAACGTGCGTCCACCACTTCCATTCCCAGATGGCAGGAGGCAGCTCCTGGACGCCGGCAGCATTTGTACCCACTGGACAGGGCCACACCCTCCACACCACCTGTGCTCCTGGAGCAGCTGCTGGAAATGGCCACCTTGCGACCTGTGCACTTGCCTCAAAGCCACACCTTCCAGAAGGCAGGCACTGAGAATCCAAGCTAGCATAGAAGTCCCCAACCACAGACATGGCCCCTCCCTGCTTGCCCCGGGGAAACTCATGACAGCAAGAGTTTATTGTATGTTTTATTGTTAGAGACCAGGTCTCACTATGCAGCCCAGGCTGGCTTCCAACACACAGGGGCCCTCCTGCTTCAGCCTCAGTGCTGGGATCACAGGCCTGCACCACCACGCCAGCCAGTAAGCACCTTTGGTAGTTTACCAAACCAAAGCAGTTTTCTATTTTTTAAACTTTTTATGTATTTTGTACAGGGTCTGCAGGATCTCACTGTGTAGATGGGACTCATAGTGATTCTCCTGTTTTCAGCCTCCCAATCGCTGGGATTACAGGCGCGTGCCACCACGCCCACTCTCAGCCATCTCAGCGTACCCTGGGGGCAGGGCCAGCACAGCAGGGCAGGCTGGCTCTGCCTAAGCAGGCGCTTTAGTCTGAGGAGTTATCTGTTTGCCTTTTCTATTTTTTTTTTTTAAGATGCAAAGTGTGATTAATATAATCAGAAAATGTACTGCCATGGTTAAAACAAAAGAACAGGTAATGAATTAATAGAAATACAAGCTTAGTTCAGAATCTAATTTTCAGGAATAACAGACCCTAAACTGTGGACATCTTATAAAGAAACCTAATAAATGAGACTGAGAACACCGTGTTCCAGGTGCCCTACGTAGAAGAAATAAGACCAGACTCTAGAGTGAAGACAGGATCTCATATGTCCTCAGGGAGGAAACGTGGACCTCCCCTGCAAGAAAGCCAGTCTGTTCCACTGTCAGCAGGGCTCTGGATTACTCTAGCAATGTTTTCAAAAAATATTATGCTGGTGTGGTGATGCATGTCTATAATCCCAGCACAGTGGGAGGCTGAGGCAGGAGGACTGCCTGGTTCCCCCTGAGGATGAGCAAATTAGTGACAAAGTAAGACTATTCCAAATAAAATCTTTTGCTAGAGCGGGCTGGGGATATGGCTCAACGTGAACGTCCTAGGTTCAATTTCCAGTACTAAAAATAAAAAAATAAGAGACAAGAAGACACTAGGGCAGGAGGCACATGCTGGTGGGAGTGCACAAGGCCCCGGGTTCGCACCCCAGCTCCACACCCAAGACACTGGTCTCAGGCTGAAGGCAGGCCAGCTGCGCGTTCTGTCCCCAGTACGATCTCTGGAATTCCGAAATCTGTCATCAAGCGTGAAACCAACAGGGCAGATTGCCAGCTGCCCGAAATCTCGCCCAGTCCACGTCTGCCCTCCTCTCTTGCTGCTGTGTGCCGCCGCTAATTCTGAAGCCTGGAATGGAGCAGGTGCTGTGCGTGTCATGTACAACTCACTTGCGACGCGTATTCCCCCTTAGGTTAGGGTGCCGTCAGCCTCAGCATTACCTGTAGCCCGGATCTGGCAAGACTGCAACCAAAATACATGCAGCGGGGCTTTATGTGGGGGAAAGAAGCGCCCACGGCCACTCACTGGTCCTGTCACCTTAGCCTTCCCTCGGGAGCGCACGGAGCTATTCCGCGTGGTTTCTCATTGCTCTAAACAAGGACACACACTCACTCCACAGCTTTCTTGTAGACCTCAACCGCTTTGTCCATGCAGCCCTCTAGCAGGTGGATCTTCCCCAGCATGACGTAGGTCACATCCTGCCTG
>NW_004526898.1:0-1388 GCF_000260255.1 Octodon degus
GCTGAACTATTTGGCCAGCTCTCAAGGGGATAATAATATCTACTTGACAGAATTTTGGGAAGAAGAAGATGAGTTAGTTCCAAAAGGACATGAATTTCTTGGATATTGGCTGGACAAAATGATACATGATTTATGTATGTATGCATGTGCATGCACATGTATATGTGCTTATATACATGGAAGTTAGTATTTAATATGCTACATATTAGTATTTAATATAATTATGTAAATATACAAGTGATAAAATGCATTGCATTATACAGCATGTAGAATTCTACCATCCAGTGTTATTTTAGTCTACTTTCTGTTGCCATAGATGAATACTGTACACTGGGTAATTCAGAAGGAATAGGGATTGAGCTTATGGTTTGGGAGGCTGGGGAAGTTCAAGAATATGATATTGGCATCTCCTTGGCATCTGGTGAAGCCATTCTTGCCACATTGTACTGTATCAGGACATGTCAGATGGCAAGAGCAATGGGGCAAATATGATAAAAAGAGCTCAGTTTCATAACAAAGCCAGAGTCTTCAGGATCTGGCAGCCTCCCATAAGGTCCTGCTCCTCACTTGGGATACAAATTCAAACCATAATAAGAAATACAGTACTTCATACTATACGTGTTACTGTTTATTACAAATTACTATTATATAATTTATAATCCTCTGTGCATATATATATGCATTGTATCTCATATATAATGTTTATGTACTATGTCTGATTTCTCTTAGGATCTAAGCTCACAGCTCCATAATTACTTATTTTGTAAGTTGCAAAATAAAAAACAGCATTTTATTTCAGTACAATTTTTTCTTTTCTTGAATAGACATTACACAACTCTGAAGTGGGTAACTTGGGGATATGATACTAGAGTCACTCAATTTTTAACTATAACAAAATCATCCTTTTCTTAAAAGACATGTTCAACTGATGCAACCAGAAAAATGTAAAAATAAAAATATTCTTGCTCATAAAGTTCTTCCAGTCAGACCAGCTAACAGACTTAATTCAAATAAATTTAAAATACTTCAGGATACAATTTGTTGTGGCCTTTGGCAATTGAATTATTACTTGAACTTAATTCAATTGCAAGTAATTTTTTTTTTCTCCAAAGTTTGTGTGAATGCAAAAATCTATTTTCTTCTCTTCCACCTTCAGTATTCCATGGAAATAAAATCAGTGTCATACACATTTCAGCCTTTCTGCCAGCCCTGGTTTTCTTTTATCATCTGATAGACAAGGGTTATACCTCCTCTCTTGGTTCTAAAACTAGTGAGCTCCAATAGCTGAGAGTCCATTACAAATGTTTATTAGTATTGTAAGAAAAAAAAATCTTGTCTCAGAAGAGCTGAATTACTTGGTGACAATTAAATGGAAGGAAGAGGGGCTG
>NW_004526898.1:2663-3627 GCF_000260255.1 Octodon degus
AAAAAATACAAATGGCAAATAAAAATATGAAAAAATGTTGAACAGCACTAGTCATTTGAGAAATGAAAAGTAAAACAATACTGAGATTTCATCTCACCCCAGAAAGAACGGCTATCATCAACCAATAACAAGTGCTGAGATGCAACCCAAGCCCAGGCCAGGTGAGTGTGTGGGAGAGCTTCCCCCCTCCCCTGTGCCTGCTGGACCCCTCTGGACCCAGCCCAGCCCTCTTGTGAGTAAGTCATTCTGTCCTGCTTTCTGGACTCCTCCAGTCCCAGCCCAGGCCTGGCATACAGGCCTGGGGTGATACTCTGCAGTTCAATTCTCTGCACAGAGGCTAGGGGCCAGAACCACCCAGCTAATCCAGGAGCAGAACATGTTGCCAGAGGGGATCTACAGGTTCACTTCCAAGGGCTGCAACAGGAAGAAGCTGAGCACAGCAACCAGACCCAAGCCAGGCACAGTTGGATGAATTCAAACTTCATAGATCTGCACCCAGTAAGCTGAGACACTTTGTTAGACCCAGATCTATAAAAGCATCCTCCCTCTTTCTCTCTTGACTGAGAGAGAGGGCAAAAGGTAACCAGGGTGAACTAGTCTGCCTGGAAAAGACCAAGTACATCAAGGGGAGGCAATCAGACAAAACTTAGAGGAACTTAAATACAAATTCCCAATTTAATATCTGCTTAGGTATACAGATATAATGATTGCTCTTACTGTCTAAAATATAAAACCACTAGTTACAAAAGTTTGTGAACTGCTAAGTATCACTACCCATTATTAGTGGTCTTTATTGTAATTCTGTAAATACAAAACTATAACTGCCTTAATCATATAATCTCTTTTGGGTAAGAATTTCAGTAGGTGCTAAGGTTATAACTATACCAAAGCTCTACACCAAAGGTCAGAGGACAGTGCTATACAAAAATGACAAAGAGAAGGAGCAAAATGCAATCTCAGGCCT
>NW_004526898.1:4234-5068 GCF_000260255.1 Octodon degus
AATATGGGCAGAAGTAATAGCAGAAAACTTCCCAAATATGGGGAACCAATCTGACATGCAGGTAACTGAAGCATACAGAACTTCAAATAACAACAACTCAATTAAAAACATGAGACATATA
This sequence comes from Octodon degus, assembly GCF_000260255.1. Lineage (NCBI taxonomy): Eukaryota > Metazoa > Chordata > Mammalia > Rodentia > Octodontidae > Octodon > Octodon degus. Next base: position 4,356 of record NW_004526898.1, read on the forward strand.
ATAGTCAAAATCCCAGAAATCCAGCACAAGGACAATATACTGAAAGCCACTAGAGAAAAGAAACAGATCACATTTAAAGGAAAACTTATCAGAGTTATGGCAGACTTCTTTTCACAAACCATGAATTCAAGAAGAGCATGGAGTAGAGTACTTCAAGTTCTCTATAAAAACAAATTCCATCCCAGACTACTATACTGTGCAAAACTCTCTTCAAGTTTGATGGAGAAGTGAAATACTTCCATGACAAAGAACAACTAAAGAATTTCATGACGACAAAGCCAACCCTACACAGACTACTAAAAGATGTTGTAGAGAGGGACCAAAATGATCAGAACTCTATGAACAAGAATGGAAGGAACTCTCTAAATAGGGTAGACAATTAAATACAGATGAAAAAGGAGTAAACAACAGCAGGTAAATAACATGTCAAACATTAGTCAATATATCTCAATTATAACCATTGGAAGACCCCAATATCTCCACCAAGAAGCCACTAGAATTAATACACAAATTCAGTAGCATAGCAGGATACAAAGTCAATACCCAAAAGTCAATAGCATTCCTCTACACAGATAACAAACACACTGAGAGGGAAATTACAGAAACAATAATAGAATAGCACCACAGAAAATGAAATACCTATGAATTATTCTAACTAAAGAAGTCAAAGATCTATTTAATGAAAATTGCCATACTGTGAAAAAAGAGATCGT
>NW_004526899.1:0-5142 GCF_000260255.1 Octodon degus
CACCCAGACCTCTCTTGGCCTTGTCCAGGGAGGACTTCCTCTCCAATTTTCCATCTGCCATCCCTGCCCAGTGCTGTATGTCTCCACTGTTCTAATTTCTGTCAGCTTCTGCCTCTCTCTGCCTCACTTATGCTTGTCTCTGTGGCTCAGGTGTCTCCTCTGTCTTTCCTGCTCTGTCTATGACTCATCCCATCTCCCACTCTTTGACCTCTACCCCAGCTCAGGAGTGCTTCCCCTGCCAGAGTTGGTGGGAGCTGTTCCCTGGACACATACTGATGAACTCTGGTTTAGGAGGAGGGGTGTTCTGAAGATCTTACGGCCCTGGTGGCAAAGGTGCCTCTGATCCTAACTCACCTCCAGACATAATCTCTGAACAGTTGCAGCCACAGTTGTCATGATCTGCATCCCGGGTGCTGAACTTGTTGTTCCTCAGGATCAGCAGACCGTTGCGAGAGGACACACCACTATCCTTGTCCAGAGCAATTCTGGAGGCCACCCACAGATGGAGATAGGAGAGAGCACAGAGCCAGTTTGGTATTGTGTTGCTGAAGAGTCTCTGTTAGGAGCTTTGCCCAGGCTGGTCTCTCTCATGCAGTCTACAAGGGGAAGCCTCAGCCTAGGTTCTGCTTGTGGCCATTTTCCTCAGGCTCCTCTATGAATCTTCTCTCTCTCTCTCTCTCTCTCTCTCTCTCTCTCTCTCTCTCTCTCATCAGCTACTGTGTGTTGGGCTCTGAACACCTAATTCCCTGGGTCCTGAAGCAGTGTCACAGTGACCATATTGTATACAATGGATGATATTTTGGAGCCCCTACCAGGGGGGCAGGCACTGTCCAAAGGCCTTTCCAGGGGTTGACTCATCCTTATCTCAGCCTCACAATGCTCTGTCCACAGAAGGAGATGGGACCCCAAGAACACAAGAACCTGCCATGGTCTCAGGACCAAGAAGGGTCACAGTCAGACTGCATTACACTATGACCTGCCAGGGGGCCCACAAGCTGATCTTCCCATGCTCAACTTCCTGCACCCCTGTCTTGTGACAGCTACTTGTGCCCACTTGTGTCTTCCAGAAATCCCTCCTCACCAAAGCACCCCACACTGTTCAAACCCAGGGTCATTGTCCACATGTCCCGTGCAGCCCTGTGACCTGCACATCACCAGGAATCCCAAGCCATCTTCCTTGGCCCAACTCTGTGGTCCTGACAGGCACAATCAAGGCAGCCTGCTGCTGATGAACACCAACTCGTATTTAAATCCAGCTCTGCCACTCAGGGACTGCATGGCCTTGGAAGACTGTGTCACCTCACCGAGCCTCAGTATGTGCATGTATGTGCTTGGGAATCGTGAAAACGCTGACCACAGTTTTGCCCAATATGTGCTTTGGTGACCCCAGGATGTAGTTGCTCAGGGCAGTGAACAGTTACTCTTCTCTGTTGGTTACTCTCCCCTGAACCTAGCTGAGAGACTGCAGTCAGAGGCTGCGCCTAGCACAGGGGTGGGAGACAGTGAGGAGCCGTTAATGTTCCATGGGATGGAGGCAAATGGATATAGCCAGTGAAGCTAAAGGAACCACTGGACATCAAGGAGGGGCTGCTAGGATGCCCCAAGTAGTGGCTCCAAGGAATGGCTCTCTCCTAATGGAGATTGGGCAGTGTACGTCCATGGCACTAACCTCAACTTTCACCCAAAGCTCTGCCTATGTGTGGTGAGAATGGTCCTCTTGGCCCCAGTGACCATAGCAAGCCATGAGCCACCCTGTGTCTTTAAACATGCTTCCCTAATCTCCAAAGCAGGTTGACACAGCCCCCTGCAAAAAGCAGGCTGGTTAGAGATGTCCTGGAGGGGATTCACCACTGCACAACTGCTACAGTGATTCTACATTCACCTCTTGTCCATTTGTGATCCTGGGTCAGAGGTCAGCGCTCTCAGCCCCTCACCCCTGGGACCACAATGGATACCACATCACGGACTAGGACAGCCCCACTGCCACACACTTCAGATGTAATTTAAGCACATTTATGAAACATGCTTGTGGAAGCTAAAAGTGAGACACATCAGGTATTTTATCCAATGTTCACACACGTGACCTACAGTGGGGCTATCTCTATCCCACAGTGAGGTAGAGTCCAGCAAGGGATCTGGGGATCATAAAGACTGTGGTTTTTTAGGAAAAGGCTCTGTGACCAATAACTTTACACCATGAAATAGGGGCCATGGAGAGAAATGTAGGAGACACTGGGTCCTACGATCTGCACTACAGGGTCAGGGAGCTTCTGTGATGGTGGGTCCCACAGGGAAGCCCAGTGTGAAGATGAATAATAAGCATTGAGGAGTAGGTGTTTATGTAGGAAGACCGCTCTTGCTTGTCTCACAGTGACTGGAGCTGTGCTGCTCAGTAGGCTGCATGCAGAGGCTGCAGAAGAAATGGCCCAGGAAGAACTGATGAGATTCTAGCACACAGTGATCTGGTACCTGTTTTTAGAGGTGCACAGACACACAAACCTGGATCACTGAGCATACATGGTAGCTCAGGCAGCTCCAACATGTAGTGTGGAGGGGCTCCCCGCATTCCTCGTGTACCCACTGCACACACGGAAACATACACACAGCATCTGCATCTATCTATCTCCCTATTGCAGGATATGGCCACTCTCTGGGTATACATTCTACCTGCTGTCTGTATGAGCAGAAGCTATGCGGGATGGGTATACCTCCTCTGCAGCGTTCTGCCCAACTGGACAGAATCTCCTCATTTCCTGTGCCCTCAACTTTTGTATCAAATGTCCACACTGTGCTGTGAGACACCAGTGGACCCTCTAAAACATGCCTCTCACCAGACTAGTGTAACTTTGAAGGGGTGGATCACAGGACTGATTCATACCCCAAATAACCAGGCCAGTACCTGCAGGTATGAATCAACTATCCAGTATCCAGAGGGACAGGTGAATGAGAGACTGCTGAAGCCTGGCAGGGCAACCTGGAACTCTGGAGCCCTCTGAGACCCTGACAGAGGGAGCACAGAACTGTACACACGAGACCTTAGAAATTTATCTCACATGCTTAAATTTGTAGGGTGGACAATTATAATGCACAATTATGCATTCAGGTAGAAATGTGACATTTCTCTGCTTGAATATATTATCTCTACATCACCTACTGGCCCACCCCAGGACCTCAAGTTTCATTATACTAAAGGACGCACCATGATGCTCACCTCAATGAGTTGTGGAGAGGATTTTTGGGAATTGTAGAAAATATTTGCTTAACTCTGATTACTCTGCCTAAGTGTATCAAAGAAGAGAATAAAGAAGGGGAGGGGTAAAGGCAATCTTTCACCATATACCCATATCAGAAGCTATCCTGCTTTTGAAGCACAGAGCTTCAGAACAACCTGACTGGATTTGCCCAAGCCAGAGTTGCCAAATTTCCAGAAAGTGTCCAGTCCCTCCAGTTCCCATCCCTAGGACATTAACCCCTCACCCCAGGCCATGGTGCAGCCTGCACAAGACGCTTCACTCCTGTGGTGTCACTCAGTGACTGCCTTGGAGTGACTGCTCCAGGAGGGACACCACCCCACTTTGTCCAGCGCAAAGCTCACTAGCCACCTCCAGAACTTGTGATTTGGTCCAACTAGGGAACTGATGGTAGAAAGACAAAATTTCCATGGATGATCTTTGGTGCAGCTCTGCCGGCACTGTCCTGGACCCCAGCCCACATACCAATGGGGCCCAGAGCCCACCTGTAAAACTGTTCCTCGTTATAGAGTTCAAAATGCTCAAAGTTGGCAGAGAACTTCTTGCCATCCCAGTCTTCCATCTCCACGCGCAGGGAGTAGTTAGTGCTGCTGGTGAGCTGGTGCACCGCCTCATTGCCCAGCCAGTGCTCCCCAGCAGGGTCACCAAATCCCTATAAGATAAGGGGAGGACAGGGTGTCTCTGTACAGAGCTGGGAGCTGTGTCCCTGGCTGAGCAATGGCCAAGGCCATGATCTAAGACCACATCTCCTGACCTGCATGGCCTAAAGTCACTGTGAACAGCCTCAGTTAGAAGACCCACACCTCCCAGAGGAAAATCATCAACATATTTCTACAGATAAAATTTTGATAAATGTGACTGAAATCACATTTCTCCAAAGCTCAGAAACCAAAAATACTATCTGTGGTGATCCAAATGAAGAGTGGCTCATTTAGTGAGAAGCACAAGGGGGGATTGTGGTGGGCTGTATGGCTGGTATGTCAAGTACAGCATGGGCCACAAGGATGAGCACTTATTCCAAATCCATTGACCCTTACACTTCATATTTGTGCATTTAACTGCCTGAGTGTAAACACTCAGTTTAAATAAATAAGAATTTAGTCTTTGGCACAAATAGCAATGCAAGATGTTGTCCAAGATCCTGTGAGAAAATCCAAAATTTCAACAGCAAAGAAATATATGAAAGTCTGAGAACAGGTGGCATGGATTGTCACCAGTGTCCAGGACCAAGAAATCAAAGTTTCTGGAAGAACATGGGTTCAGGTTCAGCACCACGGACAGGGCACACAGAACCAGGCTCCCTACCTGTAGGATGAGGTGCCTGTACCAGGTAAGCAGCTGTCCAGCTGTCTTTTGTTTATTTCTGCATCTCAACTCCCGATTTCCCTTTATTATTTTCATGATTTATTGAAAATATTAAACAGTTTCAGAACACCTACAGCTCAATTTGATATGTATAGTTGACTGTTCATCAAAGGAATTAGCAAGTACAAGCAATAATATAGCCGTATTCCTTGTGGATACATATCCTGATTCTTTTACTGTCAAAAAGTTTAAAGAGTATTTAAATTAACTTTTCAATGTTTCTGTACTCAAAATTTGGCTTAAGAAAATTGAAAGCAACTGGTAAGCTTATCTCATTTGAAAAAATCAGATGGTCATTGCACAAGCAATTGCACATCAGAGAATTGATGCTCCTGGTGGGTGACACAAGTACCAAATGCTAGATACTCATTTTGCCAGTGTAGCTGGGGGCTGGGGACTGTGTCCATTCATACAGTTCTGTTCTTCTTAAAAAGTGCTTAGAAATGTATGTTCTTTCCAAGATTTGAAACAAAAGTGAACATTTCATTCCCAGGATGTATGTCAGAAGTTTCATAAAGAGATTCAA
>NW_004526900.1:0-5116 GCF_000260255.1 Octodon degus
GACTCTCCTTAGGCACACTTTACATCATCGATCACATTCCTCTGTGGCCCCATAGTCTCCTTGATCAGAAAATTTGGGACACAACTGAGTTACATGATGTTCCAGTACAGGTTCTCCTATGTCCTGAGTCTTCACTGACCTTGAAAGGCTGGGGCCAAAATGTTGGCTGACCTTGCAGCCCTTAGCAATCTTTACTTTGAAGAAACTAAAAATTCTGCCAGAAGACTTTAAATCAACAAATGCAGAAAACAGCAAGATACAAAATCAGTACCAATAATGAACCATCTGAGAGGGAAATCAGGAAAAGAATTCCATTCACAATTACCTAAAAAATACTTAGGAATAAATGAGCCTAACTAAAGAGATGAAAAAATTTACAGTGAAACTTACAGAACAGTAGAGAAAGAAATTGAAGAGGCCCAACTGAGAAATAGGCAAGGCAGTTGAACAATAAGCACACTGAAATACAAATGAGAAAAACACATCCATTAAGATAGAGATTATGAAGAAAATTGTGAGAGACAACAAGTGCTGGTGAGGATGTTGGGAAACTGGAGCCCTTGTGTACTGCTGGGAGGATTAGAAAGTGGTGCAGATGCTGTGGAAAGACATAGAATTGCCATGATCTAACAAGTCCACTTCTATGTATTTAGTACAGGGTCTGCAGGGTCTCACTGCAAAGTTTGGACTCATAGTGATCATCCTGTTTTCAGCCTCTCAAGCACTGGGATTACAGGTGCGCACCGCCAAGCCCAGTATCAGAGCGCCCCAGGGACGGGGCTGGCATGGCACATCAGGAATGGAACCCCAGTCCCTGTGCCTGCCTAAGCAGGTGCTTTAATCCTCTGAGCTATTTGGCCGGCCCATAACAAGTCCACTTCCAGGTCTATATTCAAAAACAACTGAAAGCAAGGACCAGACATATACTTGTACATCATGTTCATAGCACTATAATTCATAACAGCCAGCAGATGAGTAGGTAAATAACTGTCAACCTTAAGGAATGAAATGCTACCATATGCTACCATGTGGATAAACCTTAAATAAAACAAGACTAAATATTGTGTGATCCCACTTTTGTGAAGGATCTAGGATCTAGAACAGGCAAATTCACAGGGGCAGAAAGGAAAGATAATGTTTAATGGGCACAAGATCTGGGTTTGAGATTATAAAAAAGTTGAGAAAACAGACAGTGATGATATCTATACTACATCACAAATATATTTAATGCCACTGAATTGTACACTTAAAATGACTAAAGTCGTTGATGTTACCTATATCTTACTACAATAAAGTATTTTAGGTGTCATAAAAGAATGTTTATAGCAGTTCTAATTGTTCCCAACACTTGAAACAATGCAAATGCCCTTCAATGGGTGGGTAGATAATACATGGCCTCCCATAATGGAGTACTGTGCAGCGATGCAACAGAAAGAACTAGGGACATGTGTACTGATCTGGATGGACAGAACACACACTGTTCTGAGTAACATAAAGCAGGCTCAAAAGGCACTGTGGGATTTTATTCACATGGTACTTTGGAAAATACAAAACTAATGAAGAAGAGATCAGTGCTACCAGGGTCATCACATGGCATGAAGAAATACGCTGGAAATGTTTTGTATGCCGACTATAGTAACAGCAACACAAATTTAAATGTGTGAAAACTGATCAAACTGCACAATGACTGACAACATTTTATGACAGAAATTCATTTGAGATGTAAAAGTTCAGAATTCTACTATAAAAGCCTTATAAAACTGATGGAGCCAGGTGTGAAGGAGCAAGCCTATAATCCCAGCACTAGAGAGGCTGAGGCAGGAAGATCCCCGTGAGTTCAAGGCCAGCCTGGGCTACTTAGTTAGATCGTGTTTCAAAAACAAATAAATAAACCCCAAACACAAAAAAACTATTCAAATTACAGTTTGAAAATTGAGAGACCCAGTCCTAACCCAGGCCCGGTGAGTGTGTGGGAGAGCTTCCTTCTACCCTGCGCCGGTGGGACCTACTGGTTCCAGCCCAGGCCCAGCTTGGGTGAGACCCTCTTCCACCCCGTTGGAATGCCCTCCACCACTCCACAGCACCGCCCCTACCCCGCCTGCCCAGTAGGGATTTTTGCCGCGTTCTGGGAACCTCCAGATCCAGTCCTAACACAGGCCTGGTGAGAGTGTGGGAGAGCTTCCGGATACCCTGTGCTGGCATGACCTACTGGACCCAGCCCAGGCACAGCATGGGTGACACCCTGTTTCACCCTCTTAGGACAACCCCTATCACTCCATAGTACCAACCCTCACCCCGCCCACAGAGTAGAAATTTCTATCGCATTCCAGGAAGCTCCAGATTCAGTCCTAGTCCAGGCCCAGTGAGTATGTGGGAGAGCTGCCTCTCCCCGCTACTCGACCTTGTCCCCTCCAGACTCAGACTCAGACTCAGCTCAGGCCTGGCATACAGGCCTGGGGTGAAACTCTGCAGCTGCAATCCCTGCAGAGAGTGTAGGGGACAGAAACACCCAGCTAGTCCAGGAGCAGAACATCTTGCCAGAGGGGCATAACAGGTACACCCCCAAGGGCAGCAGCAGGATGGAGCTGAGCACAGCAGCCAGACCCAAGCCAGGGACACCTGGATAAATCCAAACTTTATAGATCTGCATCTGAACTTCAGTAGGTGCTAAGTTTATAACTGCACCAAAGCTCTACAACAAAGGTCAGAAGACATTGCTACACAAAATGACAAACAGAAGGAGCCAAATGCAATCTCATAACCCAAGCCCACCCAGAACAAGTGCAGACGACACTAACACAGAACAAATTGGAAATCACACAGCTGAAAGCAATGAATCCATGGCTTCTGAAATAAAGAAACAGCTGCAGAAAGGTACAGAGGAACTCAGATTGGAAATGAAAAAAAGAAATCCCTGAGTTAATAACATCTGCAGTAAAGAATCAAATGCAGAAACATATGGAAGAAACCCAGTGCTCACCCAGAACAAGTGCAGAGGACGCTAGCTCAGCTCAAATGTATGAATTAATAGCGTCAATAGTAAATAAGCAACAGCAGAAATTCATAGAGGAACTCAGAGTGGAATTCTTTCCTGAAATAAAAAGAGGATTCTCAGAACTCATAGCATCTGAAGTAAAAAATCAACTACAGAAACATAGGGAGGAAACCCAATCTGAAAAAAAAAAACACTGTAGTAAAAGAATTCATAATGCTTCTAAAGAAGACATTGATAAAAAAAGGGGGGGAGATTAGAAAAATGACAGATTTCTCGAATGACTAATACAGGAAAGAAATAGATCGCATGAAGCAGAGTCAAAGAGATATAGAGGAAATTAAAATCTCAATCACAAGCTTGCAAAACTGTTTAAGTGAAAGTGAAGGCAGAGTTTCCGATCTTGAAAACGCTGGTGCAGCTAGTGAAAAGGTAAGAAAGGATCTCTTAAAAACAATTAGGATGCAGGAAAAAATAATCCATCACCTGCAAGATGATGCAAAGATGAACAATGTGAGAATAATAGGCATCAATGGGAAAGAAGGAGTCAATACAAATGACATTAAAAAAATATGGGCAGAAGTAATAGCAGAAAACTTCCAAAATATGAGGAAACAATCTGACATTCAGGTAACCAAAGCATACAGAACGCCTAGTACCCTCAACCCAATTAAAAATACACCGAAACATATAATAGTCAAGATCCCAGAAATTCAGAACAACAATAATATACTGAAAGCTGCTACAGAAAAGAAACAGATTACATTCAAAGGAAAACCCATCAGAATTACGGCTGACTTCTCTTCACAAACCATGAAGGCAAGAAAAGCATGGAGCAGAGTACTTCAAGTCCTCTATGAAAACAAATTCCAGCCCAGACTACTATACCCTGAAAAACTCAAGTTTGATGGAGAAGTGAAATACTTTCATGACAAAGAACAGCTAAAGAATTTCATGATGACAAAGCCAACCCTACACAGGCTACTGAAAGATGTTCTAGAGAGGGACCAAAATGATCAGAACTCCACGAATGAGATCAGAAGCAACCAACTAAATAGGGAAAGCAATTAAACACAGGAGAAAAAAGAGTAAACGACAACAGGTAAATAGCATGTCAATCGTAAGTCAATACATCTCAATTATAACCACCAATGTAAATGGACTCAATTTACCAATTAAGAGAAATAGACTGGCACAGTGGATTAGGAAACAAAATCCAACAATATGCTGTATACAAGAAACACATTTAATTCATAAAGACATTCATAGGCTGAAAGTCAAAAGATGGAACACAATACTACATGCTCCAGCACCTCAGAAAAAAAAGCAGGGGTAGCAATCCTATTCTCAGACAGTCTCAACTTCAAACCAAGAATGATGGAGAGAAATAAAGAAGGCCACTATATATGGGTGAGGGGAAAAATACAAGAGGAAGAGGTAACACTCATAAATATGTATGCACCAAACAAGGGAGCACCCAACTATATAAATCAAATGTTAATGGACATGAAAAATCTAATATCCAATACCACAATCTTAACAGGAGACCTTAACACCCCCTTATCCCCAAAAGATAGGTCAACCAGACAAAAAATTAGCAAAGAAATAACAGAACTGTACCAGAGCTTGAAACAAATGGACTTGGTGGAAATATACAGAGTGTTCCACCCAAACACAGCTGAATACACATTTTTCTCAGCTGCACATGGATCATTTTCTAAAATAGACCACATACTTGTCTGTAGGTCATGCTTAAGTATATGTAAGAAATCAGAAATTATCCCATGCACATTATCTGACCACAGTGCAATGAAACTGGAAATAAATGATAAAAGAAACTAGAAAAAACCCCTCAAATACATGGATATTAAATGACACCTTATTCAGCAACCAGTGGTTCACAGAGGAAATTAAACAAGAATTTCAACAGTATCTTCAATTCAATGAAATTTCAAGCACAACTTATCGGAATTTATGGGATACGATGAAAGCAGTTCTCAGAGGGAAATTCATAGCTGCGAACTCACACTTTAGGAAAAACAGAACGGGAACAAATAAATACCCTAATGCTGCACCTCCAGCAACTAGAAAAGGAAGAGCAAAACAAACCCAGAGCCCAAAGAC
>NW_004526901.1:0-2653 GCF_000260255.1 Octodon degus
AGAAGACGTGTTTCCAAATGCCGCTTAAATACTCATACACCCTCCATCCATACATTTAGTGCCAGTAAAATTCCTCATTTTGATTCCAAAAACCAAAAATCAAAAGATATCTAGTGACAGTGCCTTCCCATGCACAGTGGTTGGGCTCAGCCACTGCCTCATGAACCCAGCCACACTCCTCACCTGTGCAAATGAACCCCAAGTTCCAGAGCACTGTCCCTATCTCCCAAGTGCCCTGGCCTGAGGCTGCTTGCCATGGCTCACGACCTAGCTGAGTGTGGTCTCCACTCTGGTGTAGCTCCTGAGGGCAGAAGGTCTCACAGCTCCCAGGAAACACAAGACGAGCTCCAACCCCAGTGTAAGGTGGTCCGGGCACACTGGGGTCACTACTGAGGCAGGTGTGGGCTTAGCCTGTCCTTGCCCTGGCTCCTCACTGGCTGTCCCCATTGGGACACTAGTGTTATTGTCTCCATCTTGCAGACAGAGATGCCAAAAACAGGTCAGAGTCACTGGAGGCCACACAGCTGGAGGTGACCTCAAGGCCAGACAGCTGCTGCTTGTCATTGTTCCTCCTTGTCATTGTCCCAGTGACCTCTGTCTTTCCCCTGTCCTACATAGGGATCTTCCTGCCACTCAATGACTGTGCTTACAGAGGCATCTCAGCCGCTGAAGGGGCTGTGTTCAGATGCACCATCAGCAGGGAAGCACATGTGGAGCTGAAGTGCTCTGAGCCTGCCCTTCCTGCTGCATTCCCAGCACAGCTCGAATGCGCAAAGCCCGATCTCTTCCTTAGTCAGGGTGGCTGGGAGGTCAGGCAGTAAAGCATGGTGGAAGCACCTTGAGGAGGAGAGCTGCTCACCTCACTGCAGCCAGGAAACAGAGGGGAGGGAGGGAGATGCACCTTTCCGGGTCACGCCCCAGTAACTGCCCCTTCCTACCATGCCCCTCCCCCAGCAGCACATTGACCTACAGCCCCATGTCCAATCCTCCTCCAAAGGACCTACCTCTGAGTGCAGGAAACTCTTGGGACACATGTAGACATAAATCATACGGAGCTTCTGCCACCATGCACAGCCTCTGCACACGGACTAAGGCAACAGGGCCAACCCATCATGGACTACAACTCCAGCCTATGAGCCAAGATGAATCTTCTTTCTTTACAAGTTACTGCTCTCAGACAACTGTTACAGCAGCAGAAAGCTGACTAACACATTGCCCAAATATCAGTCTCCCACTGCCACTTCTCCTTTTGCTCTGCCTACTGTAATACCCAGTCTCCTATTTTATTCCTTCCCCCTGACCACAGTTCTTCCTGTTCCTCTGCTATGATTTTTCTTGTTACCATTCTGAACATCACCTCTCCCACTTTTTCTGCTTTTCCTATGTTTATTTTCAGCACTCCTAGTCAATACTTTTTCCTGACTCCTCCTGTTACCTCCATTCCACTTCTCCTCCTGCCATCAATACTACTTCTTGTTACTTCTACCATCAGTACTTCCCATTACTTCTAGCATAATGTTACTTCTGTTACTCCTACTCCCCTCTGCTTCCTCTCACCTCCCCCCATAAGTTTCTAAAATAGCACTAAAAGCCAGGTGTGGTAACACACACCTGTAATCCCAGCACTTGGGAGATTGAGATAGGAGGATTGCCGTGAGTTTGAGACTAGCCTGGGCTACATAGTGAGTTCAAGGCCAACCTGAACTACTTAGCACACCCCAGTATAAAAAACAAAGCAAAACAAAACAAAAAAGAAAAGAAAATAGTAGTGAGCCCTCTCCCAAGACAAGGGCAGACTGCCACTATCTCTGGAATATTCACAGCTCATGACTGCTTTGCCCCATAGAGGAGATCAGAAACAGTGATTCCAAGGGCAGCTCGTACAAGGGATAGGCCCATGCTGTAGGACACTTACTCTTGCAGCCTGAGCCCTACAGAGGCGGTTGAATTGCCTCCCAGCTGCCATGCTGTGAGGAAGCCCAGGCTATGTGTGGATGCCACGGCAAAGGCTGGAGAAGGAGGCAGGTGCCTCGTCTCCAGGCCTCAGCTACTACGCCCTTGCATCCCACACTTGAGTTCTTCAGTGGGGCCTCAGGCACTGGGGAGCTGGGATAGTCCTTCTGCACCCTGATTCTATCTGGGCTTACAGTGTTGTATGTCACTCTCACCCTGTGTCCATCCACTCTTCTTCCCTGGAGTTTTGAGGGCTCCATCAAATTGCACCCCCTGAGGGGCCTTCTGGTTCTCTTCTATCCCTTCAGGCAGCAGTTCCAGCTCTCTCACTGTGGGCTTCCTTCTGTGTGGCCATCAGTCTGGGTGCAAGCAGCTCTATCTGAAGTGCCACTGTCAAGAGACACCGGCTTCCGTGTCAGAACTTGTGGCCATTAAAATAAGGTCAAAGTAAGCACTCTGCGGTCCTGCCCTCCCTTGATCAGGCCTGTGCCCACTGCCTCATAAAGATTTGGGGTCCATAAGAGTGGGGCAGAACCAGGAGGGTCTTGGGAGCACATAAGGTAGTGCTAAGTGTGGGTTGTGGGGGCAGTGCCACCTGGGTGCCTTGGAGCAGATCTGGGTCTGATGCCAGTTCTGCTCCTGGCTCTATGTGTGCTTAGACAAAGCTCAGCCTTTACTATTTCATGACTTCATCTGTTCA
>NW_004526901.1:3397-5140 GCF_000260255.1 Octodon degus
CGGCAGGTTCCCAGTCGTCCTAGTCCCTGTCCTCAGCCATCCCGGTCCCCGTCCTGTCCCGTCCCCTCCCGTTCGGTTCCCTACCCCATTCCCTGCTCCCTGCTCCCGGCTCCATCCCCTGTGCGCCGGGATCAGGACTGGGAATGCGGAGCTGGCGCAACCTCGCGTTCTGCCTGCAGCGGCTGCCGGTCGAAGGTAGGGGCGAGGGGGGCGGGAGAGGTGGGGACGGGGGAGCAGCTAGGGGAACGTCCGGGCGGGGTTGGGGGAGTCATACTTGGGGGAGGATCCCTAGGGTGGGGACCCAGAGTCCGAAGGTCCCCAGGGCATGTGAGTCCGGAGGGGTGGGGCCCTGAGTACTTGAGACCCAGAAATCCCCGCGACCCTGCACCCCCAATTACCACACCCTGCACCCCCAAGTCCCCCACCCAGCCTGCGCTGGACCCTGGGACCCTGCACCCAACTTTTTCACGAAACCCCTGCGCCTGGCCCTGCCGCAGTGCAGTCCCTGTCACTGTCCTGTACCCCCTGGCTGGTGCTACCAGAGATCCTGGCTCTGTCCTTGTACCCTAGCAACCCGTGGGCCGTTTGGGGTGCCAGACCAGAGCTCAGCCTCTGCCATTAACTTTCACATCCACGTGCCAGCATACTCTCTACTCCCCAGAGGAAGACGTGCTCAGAGAGGCTGAGCCACTTTCCCAAGGTCACACAGCCTGCAGGTAGACAGTTGGGATGGAACTGGAACCTGAGTGACCCCAAAACTCTCAGTGCTCTCCTCCTCTTCCTCCAGGTCCCCAAACTTGGCCTTGGGTCTGTGGGAAAGGACCCACTTTCTCTCGAAGCCAGTGTGTGGATTGAGGTCTGGTAGTGGCTTGCCTGCCACTGGGGCTGACCAGAGACCCTGTCCTGAGAATGCCCTGCACCCTGGCAGGCCCTGCACCCCTGTGGGCTGTCTGGTGCTCTTGTGGTGCTGGGTGGGGGCCTGGAGAGGTGCCTGGCCTGGGAGCTGCCCAGGAGTGATGAATAGAGGGGTCCTTGCAGAGCCAGGCCTGAGTGCGAGCCTCCAGGAGCCAGATGCTTTGGCTCTAGCCACCCTGCACACTTCTGGGAGGCTCCAGGAAGGAAGTAATGAGGCCTTGATATCAGTGTAACACAAGGCACCCGTGAGTGAGTGTGTGTGTGTGTAGTGGATCACATGGACCATGTGCCAAGGCCCGTGCTGTGTGGTGGGTACAGGAGGCAGGAGGCATTGGGGGAACACATGGGCTGCCTGTTCAAGGCACCTGCACATAGGGCCATGTGATTCACGGATGAGGCAGGGGGTCTTGTGACAGCCACAATTGCTTTGTCCATCCCTGGTTGTTGGAGACACTTTCAGGTCCTCATCTCGATGCAAGAAGCCAATACTTGTAATCCCAAAGTCATGTTATTGGAATCCCATCAAGTTGATTCCAATCTACCACTTACAATGCAACCTATGGCGAAAATAAAGACACTAAATTATATTTTCAATCATCCGGGAGTCAAGGGGCTCTAAGTCTAGTCACGAAGATGGCTTTCTGGAACCAACAGAATGACCCAGGGCCTCACCCAGTTTTTATTCAGTAGGGGAGTGGCTTGAGGAAGATTGACTGAGAATTGTAGGAAGTAGGTGATCACTGTGAGCTGAGCTAGGTGGGTGGCCTACATTTACCTCTGCGATAAGCAGAGAGGATATGCAAAGAGAGTAATCTGCATTATATAGTA
>NW_004526902.1:0-515 GCF_000260255.1 Octodon degus
CAGCCGGCGCCCCCTGGTGGGCGGAGCTGGCCACACACATACACACACACATAAATAAATAAATAAATAAATAAATAAATAAAAATTAAAAAAAGAAAGTGAATAAGAGATGCACTTGTCCTGGGGAATTTACTCTACTTAAAATACAAGGGAGAAAAACAGACTTGCTTCTACCCCCTTCCCTTTTGCTCTTGTTGCTTTGCTGTCTTCTGCTGCCTTGGACTGTTGCCCCTGTACCATGCCACCCTGCCATGGAACCAGCTAAGTATGGACTGAAACCTCCACAAACTGTGAGCTAAATAAACCTTTTCCTCTTTAATTGGGGTGTCAGACATTTTGTCTCAACAAGAAGAGAAAAGTTTAAATAAATTAAGTAAGTAAATAAAAGTAACCAAGGGGGCTGGTGAGATGGCTCAGTGGTCTAAAGCACCTACTTAGAACAAGCTAAGCAAAGCACAGCGACCGCGGTTCAATCCCCAGCACCACATGCCAGCCAGCTGCGCCCCCTGGTGGGC
>NW_004526902.1:1620-2829 GCF_000260255.1 Octodon degus
CAGCCCAGGCTCCCAAAGGTGCTCAGGCCCCTGTGAAGACTCCACAGTGAAAGCCTCTTACTGCTGATGTAAAAACAGAAGGACTGGGGTGCCATCTGTGGGGGGCTGGTGTCCTCCTGTGCTCTTTGTACAAATAAACCTGAGGCAGGAAAAAAAAAAAAAAAGCTAGAACTGAGATCTCAATTGCTGAGAAAGTACAGGAGACTAGAAAAGATGGCTTGAGGGCATCACAAGCAGCAGCAAAACTGTGAAAGTGAAAGACTGCACAGAGGAGGAAGCCACAGAGCACCATGCTCCAGAATGATGGTGGCATGGAAAATTTATTCCCCTCAGAATTGGATTCAGGCACTCGCCCCCTGCAGCCCAGAGAAAGGAAAGCTTGGCTACTGCTTCAGTTAGGAGCAGACCTTGGCATCATCCACGTGGTGTTAGTTTTAGGTGAGTGCAAAATGCAAGAGTTATGGGGTTAAAAAGCCTTCCACCTGGATCCCAGGAGACCTGGGAGGACAGGCAGTGCCCCTGAGATGGAAGGCTGTGAAGCTGTGAGTGAGAAACCAAAGATTCAGCAGAGAGCCCAGAGGGTGGATCATCTACGGAAAGCTGCAAGGAGGGAGCAAAGCGGGCCCAAGAGAGAAGCCGTGGGAGTTACCACCACCACAGCACCACAGGTGCGGAGCCGTCCAAGCCCTGCGGAGCCCACAAGTTGTCACCCTGCCTCGGATGGTGCACATGGAACTCCAGGACTTGATGTTTGTCCTGCTGGATTTTGGCCCCAACCCTTTGCATTTCCCTGGTTGTTACTTTTGGAATGAAAATGTTTATCTTCTGCATTAAATGCTGGAAGTGTTTATCTTTGTTTTCATTTATACAGGGGCTTGCAGTAAGAGTTTGCCCTTCACATCTCAGAGTGGACTTGCTTGGGACTTGGGCTTTTCATAGATGCTGAAACTGTCAGGACTTTGGCAACTCTTTTTTTTTTTTTTCCCAGAACTGGGGATTGAACTCAGACCCTTGTACTTGCCGGGCAAGTGCTTATTCTACTGAGCCATCTCCCTGGCCCTGGCTTTGGCAACTCTTGAAGATGGACTGTCTCAGTTACTGTTCTCTCATTGCTGGGGCAAATACCCAACACCCAAGATGAAGGAGGAAAGGTTTATTTAGCTCACAGTTACTGGAGGTTTCAGTCTGTACTCAGCTGGCTCCAAGGCA
>NW_004526902.1:3634-4870 GCF_000260255.1 Octodon degus
TTGTTACCTTTGAAAACCCAGCAGATGCTAAGGATGCAGCCAGGGACCCAAATGGGAAGTCCTTAGAAAAGCCATCAAGGTGGAACAAGCCTCCAAGCCATCATTTGAAAGCGGTAGTTGAGGACCACCTCCACCTCTCAGAAGCAGAGGCCTGCCCAGAGGTCTTAGCGGAGGGAGAGGAGGAGGTGCAGGAACGAGGGGACCTCCCTCACACGGAGGGCACATGGGTGATGGTGGCTATTCCATGAATTTTAATGTGAGTTCTTCCAGAGGACCCCTCCCAGTGAAAAGAGGACCACCACCACGAAGTGGGGTCCTCCTCCTTAAAGATCAGCTCTGTTAGGACCCGTTTGAAGCAGGAGTGGAGTGGGAGGAAGAGCCCCTGTAACACATGGAAGAGAGAGTTAGGGAGGTCACCTCGCAGGGAACCCCTGCCCTCCGTAGAGATGTTTGTTGGTCTCCAAGAGATGATGGATACTCAACTAAAGACAGCTGTTCAAGCAGAAATTAGTTCTCATGACACCATGATTGTGGTCATTCTAGTTCATGTGGTGACTATCCACCAAGACGCTATAGTGATAGAGATGGACGCGGTCAGGATCGCGACACCTCAGATCATCTGAGTGGAGGCTCCTATGGAGATTCATACGAGAGTGACGGTAACTGGCATTGTGCTCCGCCTACACGAGGGCCCCCGCTGTCTTACGGTGGAAGCAGTCACTAGGATGATCACAGGACGGGTATGGAAGGGAGCTGGGAACATAGCTCAGTAAAATAAGTGCTTGCATGGTAAGCACAAGGGCCTGAGTTCAATCCCCAGTTCTGCCAAAAATAAAATGAAGACGGGTATGGTGGAAGTTGAGACAGTTACTCAGGCAGCCGAGGGGATCTCTACTCGAGTGGGCACCGTCGGGTTGGCGGACAAGAACGAGGGCTTCTCCTTTCTGTGGAAAGGGGGTCCCCTCCTCCATGGGATTCCTACAGCAGCTCGGGCCATGGAGCCCCGAGAGGTGGCAGCCGTGGAGGAAGCCGAGCTGACAGAGGGGGAGGCAGAAGCAGATACTAGAAACAAACAAGACTATGGACCAAAATCCCTGTTCAAAACGCAAACAAAAAGTGGAAACTACCCCAGGGCTACTAAAAGGAAAATTGTGTTACTTTTTAAAAATTTCCTGTTAAGTCCCCCTACATAATTTTTATGTTCTTGGGAGGAAAGAAAAGTAAAACATGTATATA
>NW_004526903.1:0-773 GCF_000260255.1 Octodon degus
GGATGTGATTTTAAAGAATGGTAAAACAGTCACATGATTTCCGTACTTCCACTTCAGAAAGTGTCAAGAAAAGTTGCAGTTATGCTTTTGGTTTGTGATGACTATGAGCTAGAGAGTAGCTCAGGGCTATGGATGTTGCCTAGCACCATGTACAAGGCTGGGCTGGATCCCCAGAGCTGCCCTCCATCAGTTTACCGCTCTCTTTTTGAGCCAGGTTGACTATGCAGCCCAAACTGGCATTAAACTTAAGGCCATGCTTCTGCCTCAGCTTCCCAAGTGCTGGGGTTACTCAAGTGCGCCACCAGCTCCGGCTCTACTTTTCTTTTTTGACACGAACAATTCATGTTGCTTTGAATCTGAAACTTCTAAAACTTGATCTATTTTAAATTTTATGGAAGAGATGTGAAAACAAGTATAAATACTGATCTTTCTTTAACTCTTTCAAATGTTCCCTTTCATCTAGGCTGCCTTGGCCTTTAATTGTTCTGCTTCTGTTTCCATTTATATTTTTTCCTTTGGGACTCATGGGTCCTCTTTTGGCGACTTGTCCCCCATCTGCTGGTGAGGGCCATGCTCCACCATCAGGAGTTTCTACTCACTCAGTGTCTTCTTTCCACTGTTCTGCTCTGCAGCCCACAAGACAAACCTGAGTCACTCTCTAGTGCCTTCTTTCCACCTCAGATTTCACTCTCTCCTGCATCGCGGCTGCAGGTGTCCAGCCATTTCCACCACCATCCCCTCTCATTCAGTTCTCATCATTAAGTCCCCTCCTC
>NW_004526903.1:1958-2494 GCF_000260255.1 Octodon degus
CTCACACTTCCATCTTCCTGCCTTTGTCTCCTGCATGGTACAATTACAAGCATGCACTACCAGCCCTGGTTGATTTATTTTAAATTAAAAGCATTTTTTTTTCTTTTGTCCAGGTAGGGTGGTGCATGCTTGTAATCCCAACACCCAGGAGGCTGAGGCAGGGGGATCAGCCCAGATTCTAGGCCACCCAAGGCTGCACAGTGAGTTCACAGCAGCCTGAACTACATGACTGGCCCTTATCTCAAAAAACCCAAAAACCCAAATCAAAATGAAATAAACAAACAAAAAACCCCAACAAACAAAATATGCTTTCTGTTTTTTTTGTTAGAAAAGCTCTATATAGTAGTGCATGTATTAATGGTAGAAGTATGTTTCGAGAAATTCATCAGGCCATTTCAGCTCTGTGTGAACACCACGGGGTGTGCTCAGGTACACAACAGTGCTCTCGCCCGTGGGACCACTATTCTGTGCGATCCTCCTGGGGCTAACATGCTGTTATTTAGCATGTGTTGGGTATGTTTTCCACCTACAAATTA
>NW_004526903.1:3564-4917 GCF_000260255.1 Octodon degus
AGCTTTTCAGGTTGCAATCAGAAAGGTGGCAAAATTGCTAAACTCAAGGCAAAAATGACATTAAAAGGACAGTGATTTGACCAAGAGGTCACTGGTTTACATTGCAAACGGCACGAAAGAAAATACACAGAAAACATAAATCTGGCCGGGTCCTTCCGCGGTGGTTCAGGCCCCGAGCGCTTGCCTTTCCCCAGCGCAGATGGGGATCCTCGACTGAGTCTTCGCCATGAACCCGGACGTTGTGAATAAAGCGTCGCCAAACCGTCCTGGGCTTTGCAGATGCTGACCCTGCCACCTCTCCCTACTGCCATAGAAATAAAAAAATAAAGGTGGGAAACAGGTATATTCATTTCAGTTTGAGGTTTATTTTGATTTTATGGCATACTATAGATTTATAATTGAAGAGCCTTCTTTTTATCTCTGCATGTAAATTTTGTTTATTTCTTTTTCATTATACTTTAATTAGTGCACGTTGACAGGCCTTGGAGAAATACGCAGGATTTTGATTCTCTTGGATCTCTGGAGCGGCTCAGCTATTCTTAGCTCAGTCAGGGTTCACTTCCATCGGTGACCGCAGACGCGATCCCTGCTTCGTGAGCAGGTCTGGCTTACTGTAATTCAGTTTAAGAGGTCTCGGGCCATAGTGGCTCGGCCCTGTTGCTCTGTGCTTGTAGTGAGAAAGAAAGAGGAAACGGAAAAGGGCCAGGGCTCACCTGGCCCCGCTGTAGCGTCCCAAGGCTCGCAGAGGCTCTGCCTTGTGGAGGTCCCTACCAGGAGGGCCACAGGTTGGCAGCCAAGCCTTCAGAGACACTTGGGCCTTGGGGACACAGTCAAGAGGGAAGTTGTACCTAGTGTGAAGTATGCATTCACAGAGAATTTATACACAAAATTTATCCAAATTTACTTTTCAAGTTTTGCTGATTTCTGAGACTAGAGATAAGAATATAGATGAATAGATACTACGGCTATTATTAAAATAGTATTAAAAGTACTACTGCTTTTATTGTGGTGGTTTAGCTGTGTTTGCAGAAATAAATAATATTTAATAAAATGACAAAGACAGCTAATGTTGTAGAAGTAAACAGGTTTTTGTTTGTTTGTTTTTTGTTTTGCTTTAGTTTTTTGATACAGGGTCTTCCTATGTAGTTCCAGCTAGCCTTGAATTCACTATATATTTCAAAATGGAAGTGATCCTCTGCCTCAGTCTCCTGAGGGCTGGTGGTACTACACGTGTACCACTACACCTAGCTAGAAATAGATAGTTAATCCTTATACTAAACAGCAATTTTAAACCAAAAATTACACTTCACAAAAATCACACTCCACTCAGTGCTCATGTAGGAACTTTGAATA
>NW_004526904.1:0-523 GCF_000260255.1 Octodon degus
CGGCAAAGAAAAGTCCAGGTCCAGATGGATTCACAGCTGTACTCTAAAAGACCTTTACAGAAGATGTAGTCCCTATATTCCCCAAACTCTTACACAAAATTGCAAAGGAAGAAATCCTCCAAAAATCATTCCTGGAGACAAGTAATATACTGATACCAAAACCAGGGAATGATGCAACTAAGAAGGAGAACTACAGGTCAATCTCCCTCATGAACATGGATGCCAAAATCCTCAAGAAAATACTAGCAAATAGACTACAGCAAATCATCAAGTTCATACACCATGACCAGGTAGGTTTCATCTCAGGGATGAAGGATGGTTCAATATTTGAAAATCTATAAATCTAATACACTATATCAATAGAGTGAAAACTAAAAACCACATGATCATCTCCATTGATGCAGAAAAGGCTTTGGACAAAGTACAACACTAATTCATGATCAAAGCCCTACAGAAAATTGGAATAGATGGCCTCTACCTCAATCTGGTAAAATCCATTTATGAAAACCCAATGGCTAACATA
>NW_004526904.1:3208-4005 GCF_000260255.1 Octodon degus
ACAAATTTGGAAAAAATCATGACAAATAAGTACTCAGACAAAGATCTGCTCTCTTGAATCTATAAAGGACTAAAAAACACTTGGGCCCCAATATTTAAAGACCCAATCCAGAAAAGGGCATCCGAGATGAACACACATTTCTCAGAGGAAGAAATTAAACAAGAGAGTTGAGCTGGCTATATTTCCTTTGCTGCTTTTCTTGTTTGCTATATATTTCAAATAACATGAAGACACGAGATTAAAAATGTATGAAAAAATGCTCCACTTCACCAGCCATTCGTGAAATGCAAAGTAAAACCACATTGAGATATCACCCCAGAAAGAATGGCTATCATAAAGAAATCACCCAAAAACAAGTGTTGGAGAGGCTGTGGGGAAAAAGGAACCATTCTTCACTGCTGGTGGGAATGTAGACTGTGCAACCATTAAGGAAATCAGTATGGAGACTCCTTAGAAATGTTGAACTGGAAATCCCCTTTAAACCAGCTATTCCTCTACTGGGAATTTTCCCAGAGGATCTGAAAACATCATATCACAGGGATATATGTGTGCCTACGTTTATAGAAGCACAATTTGTGATAGCCAAATCTTGGAAACAACCACGATGCCCATCACCTGAGGAATGGTTGAGGAAGATGTGGTATTTTTACACAATGGAGTATTAGCTATTAAGAATGATAAACTGCAAGCCTTTATATTGAAGTGGATGCCACTTGAACATATACTCATAAGTGAAATAGGGCTGGAGAGATGGCTCAGTGGTCTAAAGCACCTACTTAGAACAAGCTTAGCAAAAG
>NW_004526904.1:5816-6428 GCF_000260255.1 Octodon degus
CATATACTCATAAGTGAAATAAACCAGACACACATGTGTAAATATTGTATTGTCTCCCTAGTATAAGAATTCAAAAGAAGAAATACAAGTAGAAAGATATAATATAAGTAAAAGGAAAGCAGGATCTTAAGGACTTAACTAATCAAGAGAGGGAAAGGAGAAGAGCTAGGAAACGTGACAATGTCAAGCCATATAGTTATATGTAGAAGATGAGCAAGGCAATGATCCTGAGAATCTTCAGAAGATTTTATAATCTAGCAGTTATTGGGAAATATTCTCACCCTGACTAACTATTTATACTGATATCTGTGAACTAAGCTACTGCACTCCAGATGGTACTTTGTAATAGCAGTTTCATGCTTGGAGTGCCTGTTTTTCTGGTCCACTGAATATGGGCTACTTGTCATGACATGCTAGTTGCTGCTATAAAGTCTCTCAGGTAGATGGTTATTCAAGAAGAAGGGGGTGATGAAGGAAAGCAAGAGACAGGAAAAGGAATATTGTGGGACTGTCCTGCATCAAGGTTGTATATGGTGAGATTTTTGCACTTATGTGCAAACATGAGAAGTACATAATTCTTTATGCCTATTTTAAAAATATATTCTAATTTTT
>NW_004526905.1:0-2487 GCF_000260255.1 Octodon degus
TTTCCATATTAAAAATGTGCCATTTTAGGGCCTGGCCAGATAGCTCAGTAGACTAAGCACCTGCCTCAGTGAGTGTAAGGTCTGTGTTCAATCCCTTGATACCACCTGTCATGCTGGCTTGCCCACAGGCACACTGAGCTGGCCACTGAGACTGGGCATGGTGGAACACATCTCTAATCCTAGCAGCGGAGACACTAAAAACAGGAGGATCACTACAAGTCCAAGCTGCATAGTTAGGCCCTATACCAACTATATAAATAAAAAATAAATGAATGAATGAATAAATATTTCTTTTTTAAATTTGCAATTTGAAAGAAAAAATAAAACATACTTGAACATTGATCTCAGGCACTTCCCATTGCCAGGCCTATTTTCATTCTTTTCTCATAACTTTATGTGGATTTTGTTTGAAATGTAGTTAGGCCTGGGCAACTATTGATCAACTGCACTATACTGAACTCACTGTCTAACTTTCTGAAAACCAACTCATCTGGGGATTGACCTGAGGCCAATGTTTCTGCCTGGATTTGAGGCTCTGCCTGCCCAACAGAGAAAAGCTGATACTTTCAAGTGAGTCCTACCTTGTTTTTCTCAGTTACCCACACAGCCCTGAGGAGACGCTGAATACAGTGTTAGAGTATGGCAGCTTATCTCCCTCCTTCTGTCATCTAGACCTCTGCTTGCTGGGCATATGTGGACAGCTCTGTTCTTCCCATATATAAATCATTTCCCGCAGTTCTGGAACTCTTGATTCTGCATGTATCTGCATGGGAAGCTAACCTGGTAGCCTGGTATGTTTCTTATGCTTTCAACCAACTGTTTCTATTCACTACGAGTTTCAGTAGTGCAAGCCACTCCATCTCTCTTGGATCTGCAGTGCAGCCTGTCTTTTCCACAACCCATGTTCTTTGGTTCCATGATGCTGGAGATGGAGAAAGCAGGGGTGAAGGGGCCTGGATAGTTAGTGGGCATGAGCATCACTAGGAAATCAGGAGGAAGCTGAGTCTTCCAGGAAATGGAGAAGGTGAGCGTGCTCAGTCATGTCCTTCCTGTAGGTAGCACCCTGCATGGCATCTTACATGTGCAGCATGAGTACACACCCTGGTTGCCTGTGCAGGCACCACAGAGCCCTGTCCTGAGGTTGGTGGCAACAGTCCTGAGCTCCAAGAACTGGCAAGAGCGAGTATTGTACCCTTCTTTCCATTAAATTTTAACTGTAGTTGCAGATTTCTTTCCACAACAATTGTGAGTACCAAGACACAGGAGTGCTAGCACCACCTCTGTGGCCTTGTCAATAGATGACATCTCAGTTGTTTTCATTGTCCCTTGGATAAAGATTTGTGTTATGAATACTTCAAAATTGTAACTGGCCAGTGGAGAAATGCAAATTAGAACAACACTGAAATCTCATCTTATTCTGGAATGATTAGCCACCATTAAGAAATCAAATAATAACAAATGATAGAAAGGCTGAGGGCAAAGAAACCCTTCCTCATTGTTGGTAGGAATGTAACCTACTGTATCTGCTGTGGGACTCAGGATAGAGATCCCTCCAAAACACTGAAACTATCAATTCCTTTTGGCCCAGCTATCGCCCTTCTACTGTTGTGGCAAAACTTAGTCTGGGGAAGGAATGACACCCAAGGGGATCAGGTAGTAGTGATCAGCTTGATTTTACACCAGTGGTTCTGTCCACGATCTGTTCCCACAAGAAAGGCAGGTGCCTGGGACTTGTGTGCTAATACTTTTATATGAGGTATAAATAGGAGGTACAAAGGCAAGACGGAGCAGCCTGGCAGTTCTCTGATTACCTAACAGGATTGAGATCATCTGTTACAAGGCCAGATGAATGACCATCACTGACTAGATTAGTGATCATGCACCTTGGTACATGCAGAAATCTTGCATGCTGTACTCTTTCATGGTTACAGGGCCCAATAAAATGATCACAGAGCCAGTGAACACATACAGATCTGGGAGTTTCAAAAGAACAAAGTTTGTACAAAGAACTTCATCTCTTGTTCAACTGCTGTCCCTCATGCTTCTGCTCACCTGTTCAGGAGTGAATGCATGTTCTTCCTCTAGCACCTGTCTTACAGCCAAGACAATGTCTTTCTCTGTGTCTGTAGATCCTGCTTCTTCCAGAAATTGGGGATTGACAATGGCTTCGACCTAGATCAGAAGAGGAAACCATGAATGTCCTTGGTAAGGGGAAGACCAGGAGAGGTTTTGTTAATCATCAGATTCAACAACTACACACACACAAAAAAAAAAACTGCTTAGTAGTTCAGGAGTTAGCAGTTCCAAAGGCTTGGGATGCTGTTCCTAGAATCTTGAGAACACCAGGCCTTCGACCCCAGCACACCTTGTTAACAAATTCTTGAGAGCATAGCTCATCGCAGTAAGTCAAGAGACCTGGGTCTGGCTATATCTCATCCTCTTTCTGCTGCTCCTCCTCCTCCTGGTTTTCCTCAGGCTCCTCCATGA
>NW_004526905.1:3644-5039 GCF_000260255.1 Octodon degus
TAGGTGGAGCAAAAGCAGTAATGTGAAGGACCTGTCCTCAGGGTGTCTGAAAGGCTGTCTTCCCCGAAGCATGCTCTCGCTCTCCCTTCTCCTATCCCTTCTGGGATCTCAGGTTATAACCTGGTCCCTTTCATGAAAAGAGATCATCCCTTCTTTGTCAATAGGGCATCAACACAAAGCAGGCAGCACCTGTGCCCTTTATACAGCCCCCAGTGCTACAAGAAACCCTCAAAACAATGAGGCGAGAGCTTCTGCAGCCACAAGACCTAGAACCCATCCACCCCGCCATCCATGTAGAAGCTGTCCCAAGGCGTCCCAAGGAGGGGCTTAAGCCAGTGGACACACTGCTGACATTGTGTGGGTCACAAGCCCCATTGGACTCAGATATACAGTCCATGCACTTTTGCAGCTCAGGCCTGTGCCCAGGGTCCCTGACTCACTCTGCAGCCAGGTCGTATAATGTCATGCGCTTGTAGTTGCTCATGTGGTCCCATTCCCACAAACCTATGCGTAGGACTTCCTCCAAAGTCATGGTTGGGTGCCGGCCGGCCAGAGACCGAAATGCAGGCCTGTAATTGCTCAGGATTAGTTTCCATCCACTTCCTCACCCTCCATTCCCAATTCACTCAGCTCTGCATACGCCTGTGACCTCTCCCCTGGCACAAAACTCTCCTGTTGTGGTCTGACAGCCTCTAGGACACCAAAGCATCACACAAATGATGCACTGCTGACTCTGGCCTCATTTGTGTCCTCCTTGTTGGTGTTGTATCTTATGGACAGGACATTTCTGTCCCCTACAGGTCATGTGTTAAAGTACTGGCCCCTGACCTGATGCATTTGAAGAGGGGGCTTTGGGTGGTAATGAGGGTCAGATGAGGTCAGCCAGGTGGAGCTGTCAGGATGGGATTAGTGCCTTTGCAGGAAGAGACCCCAAAGCTCTCTCAGCCATGTGAGAACACAGGTGAGGTTGTCACCATCTCAAGCCGGAGGGACAGTCCTCATCACACAGAGAACATGCCAGACTCTTGACCTGGGACTTGTTGCCTCGTGAGGAATCAGTGTAGGTGGTATCAGCTCATAGTATCTGGTATTCTGTCTGGCAGCCTGAAGTGACAGGGCCAGGGCACACAGTGAAATGGAAGCCATGGATAAAGCCTGCAGTAAAGACTTAAGTGGCAGCTTAGTATACCCACTTGTCACTGCTGAGCCACCTTTTATTCTCAGTTGGGTGGGAACAAGTGTCAGTTTCTCTTTCAGTTTCTGTACCTCCCACCACCAGCCCTAGTTTTGATGACTTCTGGGCCACAAATCCATAAGTCTGTGGTGGAAGGGAAAAATAAAAGGGGAGAGACTGTGTCATGTTGTCAGACCTGAACTCAAACGGTGGCTCATTGT
>NW_004526906.1:0-5047 GCF_000260255.1 Octodon degus
AGTGTATGTCACACTACCCTCCATGCTCCCTGGATCCCCTTCAGCCTGAGCCCAGGCCCAGCATGTGTATGGGACCATCTGCATCCTCCTGGGAACCTACTCCATCAGCAGTCCAGCTGTGGAACTCCACAGCAGAACTTCCTGCAGAGAGGCTAGGGGCCTGACCCACCCAGATAATCCAGGAGATGAACATCTTGCCAGAGGGCCACAGTGGGTTCACTTCCATGGGCCACAGCGAAAGAAATTGAGCACAGCAGCCAGACCCAGCCAGGCACATGTGGATTATTTCAAACTGGGTAGATCTGGACACAGTAAGCTGAGACACTCTGCTAGACCCAGTTGTATGAGAGCATCGTCTCTCTTTCTCTTTTGATTGAGAGATGGGGCAACGGGTAAGCAGGGTGAACTTGTCTGCCTGGATGCCAGGTACATCAAGGGGAAGTGATCAGACACAACTTAGGGCAGCTAACTTAAACACAAATTCCCAATTTTATATCTGCTTAGGTATACAGTCATGATGCTGGCTCTTAGAGTCTAAAACACAAACCCATCAATTAGAAAAGTTTGTCAACTGCTAAATATCACTACCCATTATTAGTGTTCCTAATTGTAGTTCTATAAATACAAAACTGTAACTGTATTAACCACATAATCTTTCTTGGGTAAGAATTTTGGTAGGTGCTAAGGATCTAACTGCACCAAAGCTCTACACCAAAGTTCAGAGGACAGTGCTATACAAAATGACAAAGAGAAGGGGAAAAATACATTCTCAGGCCCCAGGCCTACCCAGAACAAATACAGGAGACACTAGCATAGAAGAAATTGGGAATCACACTGCAGAAATCTCTGAATTGATAGAGTCTGAAGTAAAGAAACAACTGCAGACAGGTATAGAGGAAATCAGATCTTAAATAATCTCTGAAGTAAAAGAATAAATGACAACTATAATGAAAGAATTACTAAGTGCTTCTAAAGAAGACACTGATAAAAAATAGAGGAGAATAGAACAATGATGGAATCCCTGAATGAGCAATATAGGAAAAGAAATAGAATGCATGAAGCAAATTCAAAGAGCCATGCTCAATCACAAGCTGATAAAACCATTTGAATGAAAGTGAAGATAGAGTTTGAGATCTTGAAGACACTGTTGCAACTAGTGAAAACACAAGAAAAGATCTTTTAAAATTAACTAGAATGGAGGAAAAATAATTCAACATCTGCAAGACAATGCAAAGATGAACAAAATGAGAATGACAGGCATCAATGAGAAAGGAGTCAATACAAATGATATAAAAAGAATATGGGCAGAAGTAATAGCAGAAAACTTCCCAAATATGGGGAAAGAATCTGACATTCAAGTCACCGAAGCATATAGAGCTCCAAATAACATCAACCCAATTAAAAACACACCCAGACATAATAGTCAAGATCCAAGAAATCTAGCACAAGAACAATATACTAAACGCCACTAAAGAAAAGAAACAGATCACAGTAAGCTGAGACACTCTGCTAGACCCAGTTGTATGAGAGCATCGTCTCTCTTTCTCTTTTGATTCTAACAAACAATATAACTGAACAATATACTAAACGCCACTAGAGAAAAGAAACAGATCACATTTAAAGGAAAACCCTTCAGGTCAGGAAGAGCATGGAGAAAAGTACTTCAAGTCCTCTAAGAAAATAAATTCCAGTCCAGAGTGCTATACCCTGCAAAACTTTCTTTCAAGTTTGATGGAGAAGTGAAATCCTTCCATGCTAAAGAAAAACTAAACAATTTCATGATGACACATAGAACCCTACATGGACTACTAAAAGATATCCTAGAGAGGGACCAAATGACTAGAACTCTATAAATACTAGAAAGACCCCACTAAACAGGGAAGACAATTAAACACAGGAGAAAAAGGGGTATACAACAGCAGTTAATGACATGTGAATCAGAACTCAATACATCTTATAACCATTAATGTAAATTCACTCAATTCACCAATTAAAATAAATAAACTGGCACAGTGGATTAGCAAACAAAATCCAACAATATGCTGTATTCAAGAAACACACTTAACTCATAAAGAAATTTACAAGCTGAAACTCAAAGAATGGGAAACAATACTACACAACCGAGCACCTCAGACAAAAGCAGGAGTAGCAATCCTGTTCACAGAGTCTCGACTTCAAACCAAGAATGATCACGCGAAATAAAGAAGGCCACTATATACTGTTAGGGGAAACACTCAAGAGGAAGAGGTAATACTCATAAATATGTATGCACCAAATACGGGAGCATGCAAATATACGACATGAAAAATCTAATATCCAATATCACAATCTTAAAGGGAGACCTTAGCACTCCATTATCCCAAATAGATAGGGCAACTAGACAAAAATTAAGCAAAGTGGTAGCAGAACTGAACCAGAACTTGGAATAAATGGACTTAGTGCACATATCCAGAGTGTACCACACAATGACAGCTGAATGCATATTTTCCTCAGCTGCACATGGGACATTCTAAATAGACTACACACTAGTCCACAGGTCATGCTTAAGTCTATGCAAGAAAACAGAAATTAGCCCACACATATTATCTGACCACAGTGCAATGAAACTGGAAATAAATGACAAAAGAGACTGCAAAACCCCCATTAATACATGGAAATTAAACAACACCATCCTCATCTGTAACATCCTGGATTACAAATGAAATTAAACAATATCTACAATTCAATGCAAATTAAAGCATAATTTATTGAAATTTATGAGATGAAATGAAACCAGTTCTTAGAGGGAAATTTATAGCTGTGAACTCATACATTAGGAAAACAGAACGAGGAACAAATAAATATCCTAGTGTTGCACCTCAGATGTCAAAAAAGAAGAGAGAAGCATAAAGCTGGTTCTTTGAAAGATTATATAAAATCAATAAGCGAGTAGGTAACCTCATCAAAAAGAGGAAAGAAAAAACTCAAATTCAAGCAATAAGGAATGAAAACGGTGAAATAACCACAGACCCTGTGGAAATTCAGAAGATCATCAGTAGCTACTTTGAGAAACTTTACTGTCACAGAATCCAAGACACAAAACAAATGGACAGATTCCTAGAAAGGTACAAATTACTAAAACTGAATGAAGAAGATATAAAAAATCCCAATAACCCAATAACAACCAATGACGTTTAAAATGTAATAAAAAACCTACCAACCAAGAAAAGCCCCAGTACCTATGGATTCACAGCTGAATTCTACAAGAAATTTACAGAAGACATAATCCTAATACTCTTCAAACTCTTCAATGAAATTGAAAAGGAAACAATTCTCCCAAAATCATTCCTGGAGGCAAGTATTATACTGATACCAAAAGTAGAGAAAGATGCAACTAAAAAAGAAAACTACAAGCCAATCTCCCTTATGAACATAGATGCAAAAATCCTCAGTAAAATCCTAGCAAATAGAATACAGCAAGTCTTTAAGAAGATTATACACCATGACCAGGTAGGCTTCATCCCAGGGATACAAGGATTTTTTCAACATATGCAAATCTATAAGTGCAATACACTATAGCAAATAAAGCCAAATCCAAAAACCACATACTCATCTCAATTGATGCAGAAAGGCTTTTGACAAAGTAAAACACTAAGTCACATTCAAAATCCTAAAGAAAATTGGAATAGATGGCCTTTATCTCAGTGTGATAAAAGCCATTTATGGTAACCCAACAGCTAACATAATCCTAAATGGAGAAAAACTGAAATCTTTTACTCTCAGATCTGGTACAAGACAAGGATGTCCTCTATCACCACTCCTATTCAATATAGTTCTGGAATCATTAGCTAGAGTCATTATACAAGAGAGAAATAAAAGGGATAAGAATAAGTAAAGAAGAAGGTAAGCTATCATAAATTTGCAGATGACATGATACTTTACTTGGAAGACCCAAAAGACTCCACCAAGAAGCTACTAGAATTAATACACAAATTTAGTAGCATAGCAGGATGCAAAGTCAATACGCAAAAGTCAATAGCATTCCCCTACACAGATAACAAACACACTGAGAGGGAAATTAAAGAAAAAATACCTTTTAAAATACCATTGCAGAAAACGAAATACTTAGGAATTAATCTAAGGAAGTAAAAGACATATTCAATGAAAAATACAGTAATCTGAAAAAAGATTGTAGACGAGTTTACAAAATGGAAACATACTCCCTGATCCTGGATATGAAGAAACAATCTTGTGAAGATGACCATACTCCCAAAATTGTTACACAGACATAGTGTAATCCTTATCAAAATACCACCAAAATACCTCACAGACCTAGAGAAATCATTCATAAAATTTATTTAGAACCAGAAAAAAACTTATACAGCAATGGCAATCCTGGGCAACAAAGACAAGGCAGGAGGCATTACAATTCTTGACTTGAAATTATACTACAAAGCTACTGTGCTAAAATCATCATGGTATTGGCAAGAAGATAGACCTGAGGATCAATGGAATAGATTATAAATGCAGATGCAACTACAAACACACTCACCCATCTGATTTACCACAAAGGTGCCAAACATGCTGGCTGGAAGAAAGATAGCCTCTTTAACAAATGGTGCTGGAAAAACTTGATGGGTACATGCCAAAAACTAAAACTTGACCCAAGTCTATTATCACACAGTAGACTGAAATCAAAATGGATTAAAGATCTAAACATTAAAACAGAAACATTAAATCTCCTGGAAGAGAAAGCAGGAGGAACACTTGAAGACATAGGTGTAGGCAAACATTTCGTGAACAAAAATCAAACTGCACGGAAATACTTGAATTAACGATTGGGACCACCTCTTATTCAGAAGTTTTTGCACGTTAAAAGAAATTACCAACAGAGTGAAAAGATAACCCACAAATTTGGAAAAAATCCTGACGAAATAAGCACTCAGACAAAGGTCTCCTATCTAGAATTTATAAAGACTGCACATGGGTCATTTTCTAAAATAGACAACATACTGGTCCATAGGTCATGCTTAAGTATATGCAAGAAAACAGAAATTATCCCATGCAC
>NW_004526907.1:0-1865 GCF_000260255.1 Octodon degus
TAGCCCTGTTTATTTCTTTCTTTACTTTTGTCTTTTTGAGATCAGGTCTTGCTGTGCATGCAGTTCAGGCTGGCCTTGAGCTCACTTTGTAGCCCAGGCTGATCTCGAACTCAGCAACCATCCTCCTGCCTCAGCTTCCCATTGCTGGGATTACAGGTGTGAGACACCAAGCCCTTATTTTTTATTTTGAGACAAGGTCTTGGTAAGTTGTCCTGCAGGGGCTCAAAACTGCGATTCCACACCTAGACTAATGCAGTCTTTCTTTAACATCAGTTTTTAAAATTTAAAAAAGTCCTCAGGATTTTATAAAATTACAAAACTCTGAAGTAGCTCAAGTGTCATCCTGATGGCCTTGCTTGTGATACTTCTAGTATGAGGTGATCCTTAAATAGGTCACACACATTTTCCCTAAAGGGCCAGAGAAGAAATAATTTTGGAGCTTGTAGGCAGATTATCCTTGTAACACAAAAGCAGCTACAGACAACATGTAAATTGAAGGGCAGTGTGCCAGTGAAACTGGGTTTACCAAAGCAGGCAGCGGGCAGGATTTGGCATGCTGGCTGGGGTTACCACCCCCCGGAAGCAGGGCTCTCAAAATGTGCTGCCTAGCCAGGTCGGCACCAGACACCCCTGAGGAGAATCGTTAGGTGGAAGATTCCTAGCACGCACACTAGACCTACTGAACCCCAAGCTCCAGGTTGGCTGGCAGTGGACCCAGGGAATTGAGCTGTGGCTTAAGAGCTACTACTTTAAAGAGCAGTGTCTCCCGTACCACTTGTATTAGCATAATTAGTGTGCAAACCCCCACAGTCATGGCTGTTGGGGCCCCAGAATCTGAATTTTAGCAACAGGCCAGGGTGCTTGCACTCTGTAATAAGAGCCAATTTGTAAAGCAGCGCTAGCTGCACCCGTGGAGGCAAAGGGGAGGTATCCGAGAACTTTTTCAAACTATAGCCTAGACTTTAGGGAAGTGGTTTGCAAGAAGGGTAGTAAATGTGCAGAACTGGGGTGACTGCTTCCTCAGGCAAGCTCCACATGGAATAGCTCGTCTGAGAGGGTGGATTTAGCTCTTTTCTGCTAATACTAAATGTGAACCCTGAAGCCCAGGATTTTCTGGAATTTTAATTACCCTCTTGGTTATAATCACCATTGCATCCTGCCACATTTGCTAGCTTGTGTCTAGCAGGTGAAATGCAGATTGATAGGGGCTGGTGAGATGGCTCAGTGGTCTAAAGCATCTACTTAGAACAAGCTCAGCAAAGCACAGGAACCTTGGTTCAATCCCCCAGCACCACAGGCCAGCCAGCCCCGCCCCCTGGTGGGCTGAGCTGGCCACACATACACACACACACACACACACACACACACACAAATAAAAATAAATTTAAAAAAAATGCATATTGATAGATGGTGTATGATTCTACCCACACCCGATGGCCCTAGTAGGAACTGTGTAGAGAGAAGGTGGATTGGTCGTTGCTAGGGTCAGAGTAGGCAGGGGACTACTAACGGACATGGAATTTTTAGGGGGGACGCTGAAAATATTCTGAGCTTGGTCGTGGGGCGCGACTCTGAAAGGCACTTGACGCATACTTTATTATATATATTTTTTTTTTAGTTTCAGTTTTTTTTAAGAGAAAAAAGAGTAAAAGAACATTAAAAGCAATACACAATTTCACTAAACAAAATGGTAGGAATTCAACAATGATTGTTATATTGAATATAGTTGTCTTCCTATTAGTTCAGATTACCAGAAATAAGCGTGCAAAATTGGTTAAAAAAAACCCCCAAAATTAAAGAGAATTTTATGGTGTGGGAGTTATATCTCAAGAAACCTGCTATGTATTTATTCATTTAATGGTTCT
>NW_004526907.1:5334-6572 GCF_000260255.1 Octodon degus
GGTACTGAGGATTGAACTCAGGACCCTGTGCTTGCCAGGCAAGTGCTTATTCCGCTGAGCTATCTCCCCGGCCCCTACCTTAAGTTTTAGTTCAATATAAATATTAATCACTTGAAACCACCACTTGCGCAGGCCTGTAGCATTTTTTTTTAGGTTTTTTTTTTTTTCCCCCCAGAACCGGGTATTGAACTTAGACCCTTGTGCTTACCAGGGAAGTGCTTATTCCACTAAGCCATCTCCCCAGCCCCGTTTTTTTGGGTGCTTTTTAGTTTTGTTTTGTTTTTTCCATAGCATTCTGATTGTGTATTACTGCTATATTCCTTGTACTTTAGAGAAAAGAACCATGTGATCAAATACACCTCTTTCAAAGTTTTTGTTCTCAAATTTCTTGTGATTCCTAATTGTGAAACTGTTCGAATTTCACCACAAGAGATGCCTTTAGTTTGGGTGGAGTTGTGTGATGTGAGGTGAACGTAGCCCCAGTTTCCATTAGTTACTTTTCTCTGGAAGAGGCAGGCTACAGCTGTACAAAGTCATTTTGTTCTTTTTTTGCTTTGTTTTGTTTTGGGTAGTAAAATATGAGGGTGTATGATCCAGAAAATGTGATTCAAGTTTTTATTTTAGAGTGCTAGGGATTCAACTTAGGCCTCCTTAGGCTACGTAAGCACACTCTCTCCGATCCACCTCTCCACCCCCAACATTTAGGTTTTAAGTGGGTGAAGTCCACTTACATTCTGTGTTTGCCCCCGATCCTTTAGTTTAAACAGAAGTTTAAAAATTAAAAGATCATTGATTTCTAACAAGAGAATGTGTAAATTGGGATACATAAACCTTGAAATCTGCCATAGATTTCCCTCTCCTCTTGCCTCTCTCCTTCTCTCTCCCCACAAGAAAGCATTTATCTGGACAAAAGCAACTGCATGAAATCTTTCTTAGCTGGTTCCCAGAGTGCCGGGCCAGGAACAATGGCTGCAAGCTGGAAAGGCTTTCCTCGGAGTATTGGAATGCGGCGGGTGAGTGGATCAATAGCCCTGCTGTGCTTCTGTGATCCCTGTGCACAGGAATTCTGCCCTTTTGAACTGTGCAGGGTCTTAGCGGGCAGGATCAGCTAATATGGCTGTTTTCTCTGGGTAGGACTGGGGAGTTACTTCTCAGTACCTGGAGTGGCCAGACAGGCCCCAGTACATCTGCAGCCTGCTCCCTGGAGTTCACAGACTTTTAGAATTGAGGACGGGGTG
>NW_004526908.1:0-5043 GCF_000260255.1 Octodon degus
ATATTGTTGGGTTTTGTTTCCTAATCCACTGTGCCAGTCTATTTCTCTTGATTGGTGAATTGAGTCCATTTACATTGATGGTTAGAATTGAGATGCATTGACTTATGGTTGACATGTTATTTACCTGTTGTCATTTACTCCTTTTTCTCCTGTGTTTAATTGCTTGCCCTATTTAGTTGGTTGCTTCTGATCTCACTTATGGAGTTCTGATCATTTTGGTCACTCTCTAGAACATCTTTCAGTAGACTGTGTAGGGTTGGCTTTGTCATCTCGAAATTCTTTAGCTGTTCTTTATCATGGAAGTATTTCATTTCTTCATCAAACTTGAAAGAGAGTTTTGCAGGGTATAGTAGTCTGGGCTGGAATTTGTTTTCATAGAGGACCTGAAATACTGTGCTCCATGCTCTTCTTGCCTTCATGGTTTGTGAAGAGAAGTTGGCCATAATTCTGATGGGTTTTACTTTGTATGTGATCTGCTTCTTTTCTCTAGTGGCTTTCAGTATATTATTCTTTTGCTGAATTTCTGGGATCTTGACTATTATATGTCTCGATGTGTTTTCCATTGGATTGAGGTTACTTGGCATTGTGTATGCTTCAGTTAACTGAATGTCAGATTTTTTCCTCATATTTGGGATATTTCTGCTATTACTTCTGCACATATTTTTTAATGTTATTTGTATTGACTCCTTCTCATTGATGCCTATTAATCTCACATTGTTCATCTTTGCATCATCTTGCAGGTGATGGATTATTTTTTCCTGCATCCTAGTTGTTTTTAAGAGATCCTTTCTTACCTTTTCACTAGCTGCACCAGCATCTTCAAGATCTGAAACTCTGTCTTCACTTTTAATTAAAAGGTTTTGCAAGCTTGTGATTGAGGTTTTATTTTCCTCTATACCTCTTTGACTCTGCTTCATGTGATCTATTTCTTTCCTGAATTGGTCATTCAAAGAATCCATCATTTTTCTAATCTCCTCTATTTTTTTTTAATCAATGTCTTCTTTAGAAGCAGTTATAAATTGTTTTACTGCAGTGTTTTTTTCAGATTGGGTTTCCTCCCTATATTTCTGTGGTTTCTTCTTTACTTCAGATGCTATGAGTTCTGAGAATTCTTTTTTTATTTCAGAAAAGAGTTGTGCTTTGGTTTCCTCTATATCTTTCTGCTGTCGCTTATTTACTATCAACGCTATTAATTCATGCATTTGAGCTGAGCTAGTGTCCTCCGCACTTGTTCTGTGTGGGCATTGGGTTTCCTCCATATGTTTCTGCATTTGATTCTTTACTGCAGATTTATTAATTCAGGGATTTCTTTTTTTATTTCCAATCTCAGTTCCTGTATACCTTTCTGCAGCTGTTTCTTTATTTCACAAGCCGTTGATTCATTACTTTCAGCTGTGTGATTACCAATTTGTTCTGTGTTAGTGTCCTCTGCAGTTTTTACGGGTGGTGTTGGGTTCTGAGGTTGCATTTTGTTCCTTCTCGTCATTTTGTGTAGCACTGTCTTCTGACCCTTGTTGTAGATCTTCGTTGTAGTTCCTCAGTATGTACTGAAGTTCAGGTGCAGATCTACAAAGTCTGGATTTATCCAGCTGTGCCTGGCTTGGGTCTGACTGCTGTGCTCAGTTCCTTCCTGCTGCTGCCCTTGAGGGTGAACCCGTTGTGCCCCTGTGGCAAGATGTTCTGCTTCTGGACTAGCTGGGTGGTTCTATCCTCTACCCTCTCTGTAGGGATTGCAGCTGCAGTGTTACACCCCAGGCCTGTATGCCAGGCCTGAGCTGAGCCTGGAGGGAACAAGGTGGAGTAGAGGGGAGAGGCAGCTCTCCCACACACTCACCGGCCCTGGGCTAGGACTGGGTCTGGGTGTTCCAGGAACATGGCAGAAGTTCCTACTCGGGGGACGGGGTGGGGGAGGTCCTGTGCAGTGGTGGGGGGCATCCGAAGGGGTTGGAAGACGGCCTCACCCGCGCTGTGCCTGGGCTGTGACCCGCAGTTGGTCCTGCTGGTGCAGGGTAACCGGAAGCTCTCCCACACACTCACTGGACCTGGGCTAGGACTGGGTCTGGGGATTCCCGGAACATGGCAGAAATTCCTACTTGGTGGGTGTGGTGGGGGAGGTGCTGCAGAGTGGTGGGGGGCATCCCAAGGGGGCGGAAGAGGGTCTCACCCATGCTGCGCCTGGGCTGACACCCGGAGTTGGTCCTGCCAGTGCAGGGTAGCCGGAAGCTCTCCCACACACTCACTGGACCTGGGCTAGTACTGGGTCTCTATTTTGATCATTCTTGTTTTGAAGTTCAGATTGTCTACAAACAGGATTGTTATCCTTGCTTTTTTCTGAGGTCCTTGGGCAAGAGTGTTGTTTCCCTTCCTTTGACTTTCACCTGTGAATTTCTTTATGCATTAAGTGTGTTTCTTGTATACAGCATATTTTTAGATTTTCCTTCCTAATCTACGGTGTCAGTGTGTTTCTTTTAATTGGTGAATTGAGGCCATTTACAGTGATAGTTATAAATGAGATGTATTTATTTATGTTTGATATATTATTTACCTGCTGTTGCTTATCTGTTTTTGTCCTGAGTTTGTTTGCCCTGTTTGGTGGGTTCTTTACATTCTCATTCATGGAGTTGTGTTCATTTTGATTCCTTTCTAGAATATCTTTTAATAGCCTATGTTGCATTGGTTTGTCATTATGAATTTCTTTAAGTTTTCTTTGTCATGGAAATATTTCACTTCTCTATTAAACTTGAAAGAGTTTTGCAGGATATATCCATGTATGTTGGTATTTGTTTTCTTTTTAGACTTGAAGTACTTTACTCTTCTTGACTTGATGGTTTGAGAAGAGAAATCTGCTGGTTTTCTAATGGGTTTTCCTTTAAATGTAATCTGTTTCTTTTCTCTAAGAGCTTTTAGTATACTGCTCTTGTGCTGAATTTCTGGGATCTTGATTATTGTATGTCTGGGTGTGGTTTTAATTGGATTGATGTTATTTGGAGTTCTATGTGCCTCAGTTACTGAATGTCAGATTGTTTCCCCATATATGGGAAGTTTTCTGTTATTATTTCTGCCCACATTCTTTTTATATCATTGGTACTGACTCCTTCTTTCTCATTGATGCCTATTATTCTTATGTTGTTCACCTTTCATTGTCTTGCAGATGTTGAGTTATTTTTTCTGAGTCCTTGTTTTTAGCAGATCTTTCCTTACCTTTTCACTAGCTGCAGTGTTATCTTCATTATAAAAGTCTATCTTTACTTTCATTCAGACAGTTTTGCCAACTTTTGAGTTTTTAAGCTCTTTAATATCTCTTTGAATTTACTTCATGCATTCTATTTCTTTTCTGCATTGCTCATTCATTGTTTCCATCATTGTTCTATTCTCTCCCATTTTTTCTCAGTTCCTTCTTTAGAAACTCTTAGCAACTCTTTCATTATAGTTATCATTTCTTTTTTTACTTCAGAGATTATTTCTGATCTGATTTCCTTATACCTTTCTGTGGTTGTTTCTTTACTTCAGACAGTATTATTTCAGAGATTTCAGGTGTGTGACTTCCAATTTCTTCTATGCTAGTGTCTCCTGCATTTGTTCTGGGTGGGCTCAGGGCCTAAGAATGCATTTTGCTCCTTCTCTTTGTCATTTTGTTTAGCAGTGTCTAACTTTTGGTGTAGAGCTTTGATTCCATTATTTCCTAAGCACTTATAAATATTATTATGCAAGTGAGATCATGTACTTAAGGAAGTTACAGTTTCCTATTTACAGTGCAACAATTAGCTATGCTAATAATGAGTTGTGAGATTTAACAATTGACAAACTTTTGTATCCAATGGATTTGTATTTTAAACCGTAAATATAAACATTATGACTGTGTAAGGAAGCAAATATTAAATTGGGAATCTATATTTCAATTGGTTCCTCTAAGTTCCATCTGGTCACCTACTCTTGATGTACTTGGAGTCTTTCAGTCAGACTAGCTCACCCCAGTTCCCTTTCTCCTTCAATAGAGAGAATATTCTCATAGATCTGGGTCTAGCAGTGTGACTCAGCTTACCGGGTCAGATCTACAAAGTTTGAATTCATCCATCTGGGCCTTTCTTGGGTCTGGCTGCTGTACTTGGCTTCTTCCTGCTGGGTGCACTGCTGTGGAGTTACTCTGAGCAGTCTCAAACCAAACCTGGTTCTGTGTTTTGGAGTTCCTCTCTGGCTGGTCCCAAGCCAACTTTGGTGCTGTGTTGCCATGTTCCTTTCTGGCAGGTCCCATACCAAACCTGGCACTGTGTTGTGGAGTTGCTCTCTGGTTGGTAAGAAATGGACGTTCTGTTTTTTACTATTTTATATTCTCTTCAGATAATAATAAATATAAATAAATAGCATAGGCTAATTCTAAAAATGATTATTCATTTTTATTTGAAATTTATGTTTAACTTTACATTTTGTATTTTGTTTAGCAAATTTGAATATTAATCCATCCTTCAAGGGAATTTAAGAATAATAAGAAATAATTCTTTTAGAGGATTTTCTGCCGAGTTGCGGGAGCCCCCAGACCCAGTCCTAGCCCAGGTCCGGTGAGTGTGCGGAAAGCTTCCTGCTACCCTACGCTGCCAGCGGGACCAGTCCTAGCCCAGGCGCAGCATGTGCTGGACCCTCTCCCAGCCCCTTGGGCCGCCCCCCACCACTCCGCAGTGCCTCTCCCACCCCGCCTGCGGAGTAGGATTTTCTGCCCAGTTGCGGGAGCCCCCAGACCCAGTCCTAGCCCAGGTCCGGTGAGTGTGCGGAGAGCTTCCTGCTACCCTGCGCCGGTGGGACCAGCCCCAGCCCAGGCGCAGAGTGGGCCGGACCCTCTCCCAGCCCCTTGGACCGCCCCCCACCACTCCGCAGTGCCTCCCCCACCCCGCATGCTGAGTAGGATTTTCTGCCAAGTTCCGGGAGACCCCAGACCCAGTCCTAGCCCAGGTCCGGTGAGTGTGCAGAGAACTTCCTCTTCCTCCAACTTCACCTTGCCCCCTCCAGGCACAGCTCAGGCCTGGCATACACGCCTGAGGTGTAATCCTG
>NW_004526909.1:0-1551 GCF_000260255.1 Octodon degus
AGGAAGCTCTCCACACACTCACCGGACCTGGACTAGGACTGGGTCTGGGGTTTCCCAGAAGTCGGCAGAATTTCCTACTCGGCAGGAGGGTTGGGGATGTATGGCAGAGTGGTGTAGGGCGGCCCAAGGGGCTGGGAGAGGGTCCGGCCCACGCTGCGCCTGGGCTGGGACTGGTCCCGCCGGTGCAGGGCAGCAGGAAACTCTCTGCACACTCACTGGACCTGGGTTAGGACTGGGTCTGGGGGCTCCTGGGACTTGGCAGAAAATCCTACTCGCGGGGCAGAGTGGGGGAGGCACTGCGGAGTGGTGGTGGGGCGGCCCAAGGGGCTGGGAGAGGGTCCGGCCCACTCTGCGCCTGGGCTGGGACTCGTCCAGCTTGCGCAGGTTAGCAGGAAACTCTCCGCACACTCACTGGACCTGGGCTAGGACTCTTTTGTATGTTATTGTGAAAGGTGATTTTCCTAACTTCTGCCTTAGTGCGTTTGTTGTGTATAGAAATAAGATTGATTTTTGAGTGCTGACTTTGTATCCTGATACTCTACTGAATTTGGTGTTTGAATCTAAAAGTGTCTTGGTGAACTTCTTGGGATCTTCTATGTGCAGTATCATGTCATCTGGAAATAATGGTAACTTTATTTCTAATCATTATTCATTTTATTTTTCTATCTTGCCTAATAGCTCTGGCTATTGTTGGCATAATCATCTTCCACAGAAGTGGTTACTGTGAACAACCTTGTCATTTTTTCTGATTTTAATGTGAAGGTTTCCAAATTTTGTCAATTTAGTTGATGTTGGCTCTTGGCTTGTTATAGATGGATTTTATCAGGTAAACACCATCTATTCCAATCTTCTACAGGATTTTTCTTTTATCACAGATGAACATGTGACTTGTTCAAAAGCTTTCTGTGCATCTATTTAGATAATCAGGAGGTTTTTTTCTTTGTTTTTATTGATGTGTTGTATCCCATTTATGGATTTGAATATAGTGATCCATCCCTAAATTCCTGGGATTAATCCCAGTTGGTTGTGATGTATAATTTCTTGAGGACTAGATGCATTCTGTTTTCTGATATTTTTAAGGGATTTTTATATTTGTGTTCATTAGAAAGATTGATCTGTGGTTCTCTTTCTTTGGTTGGGTCTTTCTCTTTTTTGGTATAAGAATAATACTGGCCTCCAGGAATGAGTTTGGGAGAGGTAGTTTCCTGTCAGTTTCATTGAAATGTTTGAGAAGTGTTGACATTAAACCTCCTTTAAATTTCTTATAGAATTCAAATATGACTCCCTCAGGACCTGGACATTTCTTTATTGGTAGTTTTTTTAAATTACTTTTTCAACTGTCCAATTTCTCTGTGTTCTTTATCCTGTGAGAGTAACATTTCAGAAGTAGGTATTGATGGTCTTCTGAATTTCTCTAGGGTCTGTAGTGATTTTGCCCTTTTCATTCCTTAATGCATGAATTTAGGTTTTATTTTTCCTTTCTTTTTCTTTGTTTCTTTTTTTGATAACGTTGACCATGGTTTATCAATTTTATTTATTCTTTCAAAGAAC
>NW_004526909.1:2197-3466 GCF_000260255.1 Octodon degus
ATTTTTCCCCTGCCTTCTTTTTTTATCTTTTCTCTATTCTCTGATCTTCATTGTTTAATCCTTAAATTATATTTCTTTCTATTTTGCTACAACTGATACAAGTTTCAGGTTTCATTTCTTTTTTCAGTTTTTACAATAGGGAGACAATGAGATATTTAGACATGTGGATCTAATTTATTTCACTTATGAGCATAGACTGTAGTTGCATCCACTTACATATGAAGGCTTCGAATTTGTCTTTCTTTATAGCTGAGTAATACTCCGTCGTATAAAAATATCACATTTTTTGGTATATTCACTCAGTTTTATTTGTTCTTTCTTACTACATTCTCATAGATTAAAACAGAAATATTTTTCTCTACAAATTTTCACATTTTTAGCATAATCTTCATGGATTTTTACCCTTTGGTTTTGCAAAAAAACTTAAAATTATAGAATAAGGTTTATTTATATTTCTACATTTATCACATAAGCATATATTAAAAGCTTACAGTGTGCTGTGAAAATGTTATGAAAGATTTAGATTAAATTGTCCCCAGCATGTGGGCCAAGGAGATGGCTGAGTGGAATATGTGCTTCCCTGGCAAGCACAAGGGTCTGAGTTCAAACCCCGGTTCCACCAAAAAAAGAAAAAAAAATTGTCCCAGGGTGAGGAAAAAATGAAAATTAGCAACAAAGAAAAAGACCTGAAATCTATTGCTGTTTTGGTGTTTTATTTCCTTTTGTTATATTACAGTTCTTTTATTTTATTTTTTTAGCATACAGGAAATAACAAAGAGCATAATTCAAAATGCAAGAGAAGTTGCAGTATGCTCCTGGATGAACAATAAAGAGCTCTCAATATGATAGTTATGTAGGACTATATAAAAAATATATTAGATGAACCCTTATTTAAAGGTCATTGCAGATTTCTATGAAACAGTACCAATGTTATGTTGGGTTATACACGTATTTCTTTTCCTTAAACATGTGCATATGTGTGTATAAAAGTCAGGGAAGAAGTAATATAAAGTCAACAGAAAACGGAAATATACTTTTTAAAGTTTCCAATAAGAGAAGATATCATAAAATGTCTTTCATTTATTTTTTTTCAAAATTTTATTGATAAACAGCAATGAGAGTTTCAAATCAAATCGGAAGTACAGTTTCAACAAATAACACACTGCATATATTCTTCTTAGTGATTAATTGCTGTACAAGATGCAGACTTGAGATCTTATTTACAAACACCATTAGAAAAAATCATTCTATTCATTAAGAGAATGCAAC
>NW_004526909.1:4296-4964 GCF_000260255.1 Octodon degus
AAAGAATTCTATACTTCTCAAGTTTGCACATAAGTCCAAAAATCTCACCATATACAACCTTGAAGCAGTACCCTCCCACAATATTCCTTTTCCTGTCTCTTGCTTTCATTCACCACCCCTTATTTTTGAACATCCACCTACCTGAGAGACATCATAGCAGTAACTGGCATGTCATGACAAGCCGCCCATATTCAGACTACCAGAATGACAGACACTCCAAACATGAAACTACTATTACAAATTACCATCTGCAGTACAGTAGCTTAGTTCACAGGTATCAGTATATTTCGTTAATCAGGGTGAGAATCTTTCCAATTAACTCCTAGATTAAAAAATCTTCTAAATAGTCTCAGGATCATTGCCTTGCTCATCTTTTACATATAACTGTATGGATTGACATTGTCATGTTTCCTACCTCTTCTCCTTTCCCTCTCTTGATGAGCTAGTCCTTGAGATCCTGCTTTCTTTTTACGTGTATTATATCTTTCTATTTGTAGTTCTTCTTTGGAGTTCTTATACTAGGAGACTATACGATATTTACACATGTGTGTCTGGTTTATTTCACTTATGAGTATATGATAAGTGGCATTCACTTCAATATAAAGGCTTGTAGTTTATCATTCTTAACAGGTGAATAATACTCCATTGTGTAAAAATACCACATCTTT
>NW_004526910.1:0-509 GCF_000260255.1 Octodon degus
TGTTTGGTGCATACATATTTATGAGTGTTACCTCTTCCTCTTGAATTTTTCCCTAATCAGTATATAGTGGCCTTCTTTATTTCACTTGATCATTGTTGGTTTGAAGTTGAGACTGTCAGAGAATAGAATTGGTACTTCTGCCTTTTTCTGAGGTGCTGGGGCAAGTAATATTGTGTTCTATCCTTTGACTTTCAGCCTATGAATTTCTTTATGAGTTAATTGTGTTTCTTGCATACAGCATATTGTTGGATTTTGTTCCCTAATCCACTGTGCCAGTCTATTTCTCTTAATTGGTGAATTAAGTCCATTTACATTGAGGGTTGGAATTGAGATGTATTGACTTACAATTGACATGTTATTTACTTGTTGTCATTTTCTGCTTTTTCTCCTATGTTTAATTGCTTGCCCTATTTAGTTGGTTGCTTCTGATCTCATTCGTGGAGTTGTGGTCATTTTGGTCCATCTTTAGAACATCTTTCAGTAGGCTGTGTAGGGTTGGCTTTGTCATC
>NW_004526910.1:1035-1719 GCF_000260255.1 Octodon degus
CTTTTCACTAGCTGCACCAGTGTCTTCAAGATCTGAAACTATCTTCACTTTCACTTAAATGGTTTTGCCAGCTTGTGATTGAGATTTTAAATTCCTCTATATCACTTTGACTCTGCTTCATGCAATCTACTTCTTTTCTGTATGGCTCTTTCAAGTAATCCATCATTTTTCTAAGCTCCTCTTTTTTCATCAATGTCTTCTTTAGAAGCAGTTATTAATTCTCTTAATGCAGTGTTTTTTTTTCAGATTGTGTTTCCTCCCTATGTTTCTGTAGTTGACTGTTTACTTCAGATGCTATGAAT
The DNA here is from genome assembly GCF_000260255.1 of Octodon degus. Taxonomy (NCBI): domain Eukaryota; kingdom Metazoa; phylum Chordata; class Mammalia; order Rodentia; family Octodontidae; genus Octodon; species Octodon degus. The sequence continues at coordinate 1,338 of NW_004526910.1, forward strand.
TCTGAAAATTCTTTTTTTATTTCAGAAAATTCTGCTCTGAGTTCCTCTATAACTTTCTGCTGTTGCTTATTTACTATCGACACTATTAATTCATACATTTGAGCTGAGCTAATGTCCTCTGCAATTGTTCTGGGTGGACATTGGGTTTCCTCCATATGTTTCTGCATTTGATTCTTTACTGCAGATGTTATTCATTCAGGAATTTCTTTTTTCATTTCCAATCTGAGTTCCTCTATACCTTTCTGCAACTCTTTATTTCAGAAGCTGTTGATTCATTGCTTTCAGCAGTGTGATTTCCAATTTGTTCTGTGTTAGTGTCCTCTGCACTTGTTATGGGTGGGCTTGGTTTCTGAGATTGCATTTTGCTCCTTCTCATTGTCAT
>NW_004526910.1:2367-5096 GCF_000260255.1 Octodon degus
AGCTCTCCCACACACTCACTGGGACTTGGCTAGGACTGGATCTTGGATTCCAGGAATGTGGCAGAAATTCCTATTTGTTGGGAGGGGTGGCAGGGTGCTATGGAGTGTTGGGGGGGCATCCCAAGAGAGTGTAAGAGGGTCTCACCCACTCTGCGCCTGGGCTGGGACTGATAGGTCCCGCTAGCTCAGGGTAGCCAAATTGTGTACCTTTGCATAAGAACAAATTAGAAAATTATTTTCTGCTTTGCAATATTTAAATCTTTCTGATGAGTTGCGGGTTCTTGGTTCTGTCATGTTTCCTGTTTTCCTTGTCAGTGGGAATATGTTACTTCACTACTTTAAATTGAATCTCCATAATTTTGAAGTCCAAATATCTTCTAATATACTTATTATATATGTTTCTTACTATACAGTAAGTCTCTTGCTTATAAACATTCAAGATACAAACTTTCAGAAATACGAATGAACCTTGCATTATGTGGCTACCTTACCATTTTAAAATAACTACAGTCAGGTATGGTGATGCATTCTTATAACCTCAGGACTCAAGAGGCTGAGCCAGGAGTATCACCTGGAGTTTGAGGCCAGTCTTGGCTTCACAATGAGTTCAAAGCCAGCCTGAACTGCACTGGGAGACCTTCTCTCAAAAAGACAAAAATAAAATAAAATAATTATAAAAGTGAAAATAGTTACTTACAGTAATTTCACTTGTGCTCAGGTTATGCTTTACATTGTACAGTTTTATCAAAAGTGTATAGCAGTCATTTGATTGGACTGATGAATAAACTTGACTTGCAAACATTCTCCCAGCAGAAATTCATTTGTAAGTAGAGGACTTACTGTATATGATACATACTCATATCATTTGTCTATTTTTCTACTGGATTTTTGGCTTTCCAATTTCATTGATTTTTTAGGCTTGCTTATATAATCTACAAAATTACATTGTCAAAATTATTGTATATTAACACCTTTTCTAAGTCTGGAAATTATCTTTTCACTTTATTAGTGGCATTTTTATGATTGGATATTCTAAATCTTATCAATTTGAATTAATATTTTCTACATTAAGGTTAAAAAGTATTTTCTGCATTTCTGATAATAGTTTTTAAATTCTTCTGTTCATATTATATTTTTAAACCATCAGAGACTTTTTTAAGATATACAGAATTACAGTAATTCCATTTTTTCCATATTTGGGCTGGAGATATAGCTCAGTAGCACAGTGCCTGTCTGGCAAGTGCAAGGTCCTGAGTTCAAGTCCCAGTATAAGATTTTTTCCATTTCTTAAAAAAGCAAAAAAAAAAAAAAGATTTTTTTCCATTTCTTAATACATGAACCAAATAGTGCTTTCTCCATTGATTTATAACATGGGTGTCTCTGTTTCTTAGAGCTGCTGTCTTACTTTCTTGTTGCTGAGACAAAATACCTGACACCCACAATTTAAAAGACAAAAGGTTTGTTTTAGCTTCCATTTGTCAGGTGGCTCCAAGGCAAAGCAGCAAGACAGAGAGGTGTAGCAGAGGAAAAACAGTGCAAGGCAGGGCAGGCAGGAGGTGGCAACAAGCTGTAAGACAGCAGCAGCAGCAGAAGTGAGGGCCTCCTTCCCGCTTTTCCTTTATAGTCTACCTAGGCTAGAAGGCCCCTGAATGGTGCACACATATGTATCACACACCCTAAAGTATATTTCCAGTTTCTAAACAGAATGTTCTGGTTGCGTCCTCACACGACAAAGGATGCAGGTAACTCTCTGAAGCCTTTGAATAAGGGCACTATCTTGTACTCTAACTCATATGCAGGCAACAACATGCAATATATTAACTATTGTAACTCCTACTAACCTTTTCTTTTTGAAACTTGGTTTCATTGTTTTTTCTCTTTAAAATAAAGAAATAAATGAATAATAAAGGCACTAATCCCAATCATGAAGGAACCGCTAATCGTCTCCCAAAGGCCCCACTTCCTAATGTCATCACTTTAGAGGTAACCTGTAGCATTCTCTGGCTTGTACAATGTCTGTCTCTTATTTTACATTGATTTCCTCTCTGTGCTTCTGTGTTTTCTCCTTCAATAAGGACATCAGCAGTTAGATTTAGGGCTCACTCTAAATGCAGAATGAGTCCATCGCTAGGTCTTTAATTAATTACATCTTCGAGGACTTTTTCCAAATAAGGTTATATTCTAGATCAGCGATGGCGGATCTTTCAAAGCTTTCAATCATAATAAGCAGTGCGCCGTGCACTCATGCCGCAGGTTCATCGCTGCTACTGTAAATGGATCTGAGTTTGCAGGGAAGGAACTTGTCAAACCCTAGCGGGGTTTATAATGGGTCGATGACACATTTCTATATAATGAATGAAGTTTTTATTTCTTGTCTCTCTATTCTGTTTCATTCACTTGTTTTTGATTTTGCTTGACCCATTTTGCCTCAGTTGTTGAAGTTATACTGGTTTTATAATTATTGATTAATGAATAGAAAGATTTATTCTAATAGTGTTTGTGGACAGGATATCATGTCTCCATCTTGTACCATGAATAACTACTAAGAAGACAACAATACGCAATGTATTAACTATTGAAACTGTTGTATTAATCAGTTTTGAAACTTCTCATTGCTATTTGTTTCTCAATAAAATTATTAAATAATAATAATTACTGGTATTTAAAGTGTAAGTATCTTCTTTCCTTTTTCCAGAGTGAATTTCTTTTTTTTTCTACAGTTTTATTGA
>NW_004526911.1:0-1181 GCF_000260255.1 Octodon degus
TCAAATGTACCCACTTCAGGCCATTGGCTACCATTGTAGCCATTTGCTCTGGCAGTAAAGGCTAGTTGTTTGGTGTGAGATAGCCAAGGGTGCTGAGGCTCTTTAGGAGACAGCCCAGCAGAGTGTGTTGGGGAGGCTGGGAAAGAATATTTCCCACGGTGACCAAGAAATAGAGTGAGCCAAAGGTTGAGGGCTACAGCTCATGTTACCCCTGTTAGAAATCTGTCCCCTTCTAGCCAGAGTATACAAGTGAGAAAAATGCCAACACTTCTTTTGGTGAACATCATCAACACGACCATGGGGCCAAGATGGATGAGGGTAGGCAATTGTAGAAGTAAGCTCATCATTTTTGCAATAAGAAAAAAATGATAAAATCCTCTGAGAAGAAAGTGCGCTCACCTGTGAGAATTGAAACTGGCCATTGTTGTATGTAATGCAGCAACAGCAGGAGGGAGAGGAAGAAGAAGCAGGAGAATGGCTCATTGGTGAGAAATTTCAAAAGCTGAGGGAGTCTTCTGTACTTACATGGCTCACGAATCAATGTCATGGTATCAAAATGCTAGATTTTTTAGCAGCACAGCAATGAAGCAGAAGTAAAATCGGGGGGCCATAACTAACTCTGCAGATGTAAAGAGGATTGATGGCAGAGAGACAGAGGAATCCACTGACCTGAGACAACAGAAGACCAAGACATTATGGACTTTTGCTAGGGGTGGAGCTTGAGGAGCATTTTCAGTGACACATAAGGAGTTGACTGGGGTCTCCTCAGTACGCATGGGAAAGGTGTCCAGGACTGGGATGGGGAAGGAAGCAGAAGTAGTTATTGGGAAGATAAACAGTTGCTTTTAGCATTCAGCCATGTAGAATCAAGGTCATGTGAATTTAGCAGTTTGTACTTGGGCTGGAACCTACCAGGGTCCTTTAATTTCAACAAACATACCAGCAACGTTGCCTGGGACCTCTCTAACATCCCTCCACATCTATACTTGAGATAGTGAGTTCTGACTGGACCTGTGTGTGTTTCTCTGAAATTCTATGGACTTCCTTCCCAATTCCTCTCCAGAGTTTCAGAGTCCATCAAATTACCACTTCATAGCCCCAAGGGAAATGGTCACATGCGCACAACCACAGGCTTGTGCACCATGCTTCCGATGTCTACATTCCCTTCTCTCTGCCCTTCA
>NW_004526911.1:2074-3667 GCF_000260255.1 Octodon degus
CTCACCTCTGATATATTCAAGAGTCTTTTCAGAGTTCTTTTCCACACACTATTTCAACTTTTTTGGAAATATCACTCTTGCATACATCTTCCTTTCTTATCCTTCCCTTGCCAGTTCCTTGGTGACAGTTAACAGCTTTCTTGAGTGGATTCCTGTCCTTTTCCTTCACCTCCACCTCGTCTCTGGTCTTTATGACGCAATTTGACTCTCTTTTTTTGGCAGAACACCCACTATTCTCAGATTAAGAAAGTCAGTAGCTTTCCTGAATTAAAAAAAAAGAAAGAAAAACATCTGCCTGGACATTGTAGGCTTTTGGCTGCTAGCCAACATCATATATAAATAAACACATATACTGTTGTTGTAGTGTCATCTTGACAACCAGGCAGATGGGATATCACCTGACCCAGCTTATCTTTTCATCATACAATAAAAGCTGTATTAAAAGGACAATTTATAGTGATAAACTCACATCTTTGTAAAACAGAATGAGCATAAGTAAATGATCTTATGCTGCACCTCAATGTCCTAGAACGAGAGGAGCAAGTCAAGACCAAAGCCCAAAGGAGGCAGGACATTATAAAGTTTAGGACAGAAATTAATGCAATGGAGATGAATAAAACAATACAAAGAATAGAAGAATCAGAGATGGATCTTTGAAAGAATACATAAAATTGATAAATCCCTAGTCAACCTAAGCAAAAATGAAAAGAAAAACTGCAAATTCATGCAATAATGATTGAAATGGGTTAAATCAGTATAGCTCTAGAGAAATTCAGAGGATCATCAATACCTACTTCCAAAATCTTTACTCTAGCAGGATGGACAACACACAGGAAATTGGCAATTCCCTAGATATATGTAAAATGCCAAAGCTGAGTCAAAAAGGTATACAAATTTGAATAACCCAATAATGGAAAACAAAATTGAAAATGTAGGAGTGAGTGAGAAGACCTGGGGCTCTCCAGATCCTGAACAGACCCAGAGCGCAGACCCGGCCAGTGAGCGAGACAACCGGGGCCGCAGGATCCTCATTCGACCCAGACTGAAGGCCCAGCAGGGAACCTTTCAGGAGAACTCCCTGCAAAGAGGCTAGAGTCAAGACCCACCCAGCTGGTTCAGGAGCACAACATATTCCCAGAGAGACACAAAGGGTTCAACTCTAATGCCTGCAGCAGAAAGAAGTGGAGCACACAGGCAGAACCAAACAACACCCACCTGGAGAAATCTGAACTTCGTAGACCCAGACCTGGTGCTAAGGTAATAACTTTCTAAGCTCTACACCAAAGATCAGAAGACAGTGGTATATAAAATGATAAAGAGAAGGAACAAAATGTAGTTTCAGGCCCCAAGTCCACCCAGTACAAATGCAAAAGACACTAGCACTGAACAAAATGTAGTTTCAGGCCCCAAGTCCACCCAGTACAAATGCAAAAGACAATAGATATCTCTGAAATAATAGCGTTGACAGAAAAGGATCAACTGCAGAAAGGTAGAGAAGAAATCACATCAGAAATAATTTCGGAACTAAAAAATGTAGTGGTAACTATAATTAAAGAAGTACTAAATACTTCTAAAGAATACACTGATAAAAAA
>NW_004526911.1:4386-4981 GCF_000260255.1 Octodon degus
AATAGTAGTCTTTTAGTTATACTTTTGTGTTCAGCAGCAGAAGATTTTCATCAGCACACCCTAAAAATGGACTTCCTTTCCATCCTCTGAGTCATGATTCCACCTGAGTCTACAGGGTGGATTTCAAAGAAATAGCTGTAGCTCAGTTCCACAAATGATGCCTAGCCACCAGTAACTTTCACGGTCATTATGCATATCCACAACACACTAGAACTTTGTGTGATATCCTATCTTCAAACTGTTAGAAGTGCTTGTCATTTGCTTACCATTCCAGTATTTATCTTATGTTTTAGTACTTCTTTGCTATCATGAAAACTTTTCCTTAATTCAATTGTTTTGAAACATTTAATTTTCTGAATATTGCTTAATGTTAATTTTTGTTGTAAGATTTATACTGTATGTTTGACTTATAATTTATTGAAAAGACATGGTATGATATCTTCTCATAGTGTTAAAAACTTTAAAAAGTATATTTCCATTTTCTGTTGACTTTAAAAAACACCAGAGGTTTGGACCTATGTTGTTTACTTATTATTTCTTGACTATATCTTGTAATATGAGAAACTACTTTGGCAGTAACAATACACAATGTACT
>NW_004526912.1:0-1540 GCF_000260255.1 Octodon degus
CCTTTCTTCCCACAACCCCTCCAGCATTTGCTGTTGGTTGATTTCTTGATGATAACCATTTTTTCTGGAGTGAGATGGAATCTTGGTGTTGTTTTAATGTGCATCTATCGAATGACCAGTAGTGTTGAACATGTTTTTCATATATTTATTTGCTGTTTCAGCTTCACCTGAAAAGTGCCTCTTCATTTCAGAAGCCTACTTTTGGATTGGGTCTTTAAATTTGGGAGGTCAGATTATTTTGATTTCTTTATATATTCTAGATAATAGTTATTTGAGGAACAACTGCCAAAAAAATTTTCCCCACACTCTGAGTCATCTCTCTGCTTTGCTGTTGGTTTCACTTTGTGAAAGATGAGACCCAAGTTACTGATTCTTGGTGATATTCCCTGTGTAATTGGGGTTTTGTTCATAACAGCTTTGCCTAACCAGTGTCAAGAGTTCCACATATTCTTCCAGTAGATTTAGTGTTTCTGTTTCAATATTTAGATCTTTGACCCATTTCAATTTTCATTTGGTGCCTGGTGAAAGATACAGTATTGTTTTCATCTTCAGAATATGTAAAGGTACTTTTTGCAGCAAAGAGACTCTCTTTCCTCCAGTGAAGGTATTTGGCCCCTTTGTCAGTGGTAAGGTGGCTGAGTATGTCTGGAGTGGTTTCTGTATCTTCTAGTCTATTCCATTGATCCTCAAGTTCCAAAAGTTCTAGGACACAATCCCTTTTTTGCCTTTGATAATGTCCAGTTCATGGCTGCCAGCGTTCCTTTGTTTGTGACTACATCCCTCCAAAACTACCCCATCTTCAAAGTGACTTCTCCCCGAGGGTCCAGTTCCTTTCTACTGCCCTTCCTTTCAAGTACCTAGGGGGGACCTCCAAGATGATGTAGGGAAAATGCGAGATGTCACGTATGCTGAGTTTGTGTCCCCCAAATTTAAAGAATGAACTCTAAGGAATGGAGGCTAAGAGTGGGAAAATCTATTGGAGAATAGATATAAGGAACAGGAATGGGAAGCCAGTGAGCTAGCTCAGCAGACTAAGTGCCTGCTTTGGCAAGTGCAGGGATCAGGGTTTGATCCCTGGTCCCGCGTGCCATGCTGGCCCTGACCCTGGGTGCGCTGAGCCGACGACCTAGTCCAGGCGTGGTGGTGTACTCCTGTAATCCCAGTGCTAGGGAGGCTGAGAACAGGAGGATCACTGTGACTCTGAGCTGTGTAGTGAGATCCTGTACCAAATATATTTAAAAAAAAAAAAAAAAACAGCAGGAACAGGAGTGGAGAATAGGATAGTGCCTTAGAGACAGGAGGGGTCCCAAGTAGGTTGCCCTCTTTTACTGTATTATTATTGTGATTTGCTAGCATGCTTACCCTGCTACCTTTCAATCATTCTGTGAATCTTCAGGCATTATTTCCTGCATTATTGCCTCTTCTCCTTGAATTGAATTTTGGTGGGCCCCAGTTAGACAGGTTAGACCTTCTCACTGTATTTCTGTCTTTACACTCTCCTTTATATTTATTTTAAACCCTATATGCACATTGTTTTTTT
>NW_004526912.1:1825-2404 GCF_000260255.1 Octodon degus
TACCATGGACTTGTAGTGATCCGCCTGCTTACAGCCTCCCAAGAGCTGGGATTATGGGCTCACACCACCATGCCCCATCTCAGTTGGGGTCTCAGCACGTCTTGGGGGTGGGGCCGGCACAGCAGGCCTGGGGATTGAACCCCAGGCCCCTGTGACTGCTTGCAGGTGCTTTAACCCACTAAACTGTTTGGCCAGCCCATACATCCCTTTCTTCTTCACATGGGTCTAATTTGGATGTTAATGTATCTGTGATGGCAAAGGGACTTCACTTCTGCCTGGAAGTCACTTAAACTTTAGATGAACTCACTCTTGTTCCCCAAATCATATATTAAGCAGTTTCCATTCCTAAATGGCTCTATTTCTGTTAAGTGCTATTTCTAACAAATGTTGTAATGACCCCATGCTACCCCTTTGGACTACAGCCCTCTTGTTTATTTTTTGCTCTCATGTAACTTATTCAAAATTCTCTTTTCTTTTAGACATTTGAGCCTAAGTATTGAGTATTCTTTTGCAAATTGTTGTTTACAGTACCTTGGTGGGCACAAAATTAATTCTGATAATTTTAGAAAAAATAGGGGC
>NW_004526912.1:4594-5179 GCF_000260255.1 Octodon degus
ATTGATCAGAGTTTGGATGGACTGGAACATAGTAGGTGTTGTTCCATAGGGTGCATATTTCATTACTTAATTGGCAGTTTCTCTTTGTAGGCTTCTATTGATCTACCTCTGGAAGCAGTTACCACTAGGAACCCAAGCGCGGACTCTACAAAGGCAGTGGACCACGTCCATCCTGGTTTTGCCAGCTTGCTGATGAAAAACAGGAATCTTTTAGCCGAGGTAAATGAATCATGAACACAAAGCAGAGGGATTACATTCTCTATAAAAGCAGGGGCAGAGGGGCCGGGGAGATGGCTCAACAGAATAAGCGCTTCCTTGGCAAGCGCAAGGGCCTGAGTTCAATCCCCAGTTCCGCAAAAAAAAAAAAAAAAAAAAAAAGCAGGAGCAAAAACATTCTGATAAAAGACTTAAGTTGTCATCTTAACCCAATTTTGCTTCCCCCCCCAAATATTGAACTTCTGTCATTAAGGAGTGTGATTTCTTTTGCCAGGGGAAACTTCACTGCGCATGGCCCGGAGTTAAGTGCATTTGAGTTCACTGCCAAACATTGGGGGTTAAACAGTACTTCTGGGCTTCATGCTTAAC
>NW_004526913.1:0-3208 GCF_000260255.1 Octodon degus
TAAATAAAATAAAATATATTTTAAAAAAAAGAAAAAAGAAAACAACAGACCTAAAAAGATTAAACTTGCCTCATTCATATAGAGGAGAATGCAAGGCAAGTCCTGCCTAAAACCTGATAGTTTAACCTTTCTTTTCCTTGGCAAGTGACCAGGCTGACCTTTGGGAACAGAAGGCCTCTGTGCGCTGGAATCTGTTTCCCAACATCTCTGTGGCCTCTGGGCCCCCACGCTGTGCCTGCCTGGAGGCTGTGCACAAACACCGACTGGAAGGTGTTAAAGCTTTTTCTATAGGAAGGTTGATGTTCTTATCTCTTAAAAATAAAAAGCACCCCCCATCCCCTCTGCTCTTAATAGCTGCCTATCACCTATAAATGTGTCCTTCCACATCCAAAAAAGTAAATCTTGGCTAAACAAGGAACTAAATTTGTAGCCTGATGTGGATTCCTGAGCCCCTACACAGATCCTCCAGTAACTGTAGCACTGGGGCCAAACGGAGCTTCACATGATGGGGCAAAAGAGACCCCATTTTCTTGTGTAACTCAATTTTAAAAGTCACTTAAGGGACTGAGGAGATAGCTCAGCAGCATAAGCACCTGCTTGGCAAGGATAAGGTCATGAGTTTGATTCCCAGTACCCAAAAAAAGGCACTTAAGTTCACTTAAACTGAAAACTCACTCCCTTACCCACTCCCATGTAACTAATCATAAACCCACTAGGAGAAAAAATAAGGTCATAAAGATGAAAACAAGTAGTTAAAACAAATTGAGGAGGCCTTCCAGATAGCTCAGCAGAGTAAAGCACCTGCTTAGGCAGAGCACAGCGGCCAGTGTGATCCCCAGTGTGCTGTGCCAGCCCTGCCTCTGGGGCACACTGAGATGGCCTAATACAAATAGCACTGTGTTACAGTTGCCTATGCTGTTTAGTACAGTGCCATGCTTCTTGCAGTCTAGGACTTCCAATTATACCGTAGAGCCTGTTGTAAGGTAGGCCGAGCAGTCTAGGCTGTGTCAGAACTTGTGAGTTTTGCACAATGTTAGAAATGCCTAAGGACACATTCTTGGAAGATATCTTGGTCCTATCTATATATGTGGCTACTTAAGTATAGGGCTTGGAGCTACTAAATTCACTCTCCCATTTACTGATCCCTTGGTCTTGGTCAAGTTCTTTCACCTTTCACTGGAAATCTGGACTTCCTGTTAACCTCAGTGTACTGTCAGAGGATCCAATAAACCTATGTGGGTAAAAGTCTCAGCCCAGTGCCTGACTCGTGACAAGTATTCATCCAATAGTCTTCTCCAAGTTCTTTTAGGGAAATGTGCCTACAATTTCCAGTGTTCCTCATGGTTTGTGATTTTGGTTCCTTCTCAGTTGTTGCAAACCTGTGATGAGCCAGGTATGGTGTTGCACACCTGTAAGCCTCGAATTCAGGGGGCTGAGGTGGGAGAGTTGTTGGGAGTTTGAGATCAGCCTGGACTACAAAGTGAGGTCAAGGCCAGCCTGAGCTGCATAGCAAGATCCTATCTCAAAAGAAAAAAAAGTAAATAAACTTGTGATGTCCCAACATTTAAGCAGCCAGGGATATAGTGGTACAAGTGCCTGCCTGGAAAACACAAGTCCTGAGTTCAATTACTAGTACAAAAAAAAAAAAAAAAAAATCCAATATTTAAGCACATTTTAGATTGCATCTGCCCCAACAAAACACACTCCCTGAAATGCACCTCTCACAGCACAGAGTAGAGAAGCCACACTGCCTGACACTGGGGAGCCTTTTACATTCAGCTTCTGTTGGCAAAGTTGCTTCAGTGGAATCCATAATACACACAGACCTGTGCTGCTGTGATTTATGATCCAGCTTTTCATTCTTGGAAGATTTTATTTCATTTTGTTTTTTATTGCTGTTGTTGTTTTGTTTGTTTGTTTTATTTTATTTTTTGAGACAGGGTCTCACTGTGTAGTTCAGGATGGGCTTGAGCTTGTTCATGCAGCCCGTGCTGGCCTTGAATTCTCCATGTCTGGTTGTCAGTCAATTTGACAAGCCCATCTCAGCACACACATCTGAAAACACATGCCTGTTACACACTTACATGAGTTACACCAGATGCTGGCAAGGACAAAGGAGCCAATGTGGAAACAGCCTGTTTTCAATAACTCTCAGAGGGTGCCATGGTTCTGCCACATTGCCCAAGCTTCCAGGCAGTGGGCAACGAGGCCGATCTGTGCTGCATGGCCTTGCCGCCCAAGTACCGCCACATGCACACTTTCTACAAGTATTACTCTGGAGAGAAAAAAGCCCCAGTTCTCACAGTCTTCATCAGGGGAAACCATGAGGCCTCAAATCATTTGCAAGAGTCGCCCTATGGTTGGGGCTGGTGAGATGGCTCAGTGGTTCAAAGCACCTGCTTAGAACAAGCTTAGCAAATCACAGGGACCGCGGTTCAATCCCCCAGTACCACATGCCAGCCAGCCCCGCCCCCTGGTGGGCTGAGCTGGCCACACACACACACACACACACATAAATAAATAAAATTTAAAAAAAATTTAAAAAAAAAATAAAACCATACTGGACTAAAAGCCAACATTTGGTCCTGGCTTTCCAAAGCCAACAAGGACCTAGGACATGAAGGGCCCTTTTTCTACAGGATTCAACAACTTTGTTGAGTCCCCTAACATCCTGAAAAGGGAGCTTGTGGGCCTCCAGAGGACAAAAGTTAACTAATGTCCAGTGTGCTAAAAGGTAGGGTCCCATTGTTAATGACCTTTTCTTTTTTTGAAAATCTGTAATATATGTATTGTAGGGGCCGGGGAGATGGCTCAGTAGAATAAGTGCTTCCCTGGCAAGCACAAGGGCCTGAGTTCAATCCCCGGTTCCAAAAAAAAAGACAAAAAGACATTTTTCTGTGCTTCCACAGGAAGTTATATGATCAAATAAGACCTTGACCAACTCTAGCACCTGACAGTGGCAGAAGTGTTGGGAGGCTCTACACGTGATTCCAAAAGTTAATGGTTGTGGAGCCTTGACCGACCTTGATAGATAGCAAGAGGTTAATTTTGATTAACACAGGCCTCCCTTTAGATTGTGAAAACCCACTAAAAAAAATACAATATAACCGGGGCTGGTGAGATGGCTCAGTGGTCTAAAGCACCTACTTAGAACAAGCTTAGCAAAGCACAGGGACCGCGGTTCAATCCCCCAGCACCACATGCCAGC
>NW_004526913.1:3308-5059 GCF_000260255.1 Octodon degus
CACACACACACACACACACACACAAATAAATAAATAAAATTTAAAAAAACAACAACAATATAACCAAAGCCACATTAAAATAATAGTAATACAAGCTAGAAGCAAAAAGGGGGCTCCACCATTAATCCCTGCTGATAATTTCCAGCTGCATCTGCAGACAGGTCTAGGAGGAGCCAGCTAATTATGACTGCTATTCCAATTTTTTCAGAGCAGCATCTGGGTGTGGCTTCTCCACTGTCTTTCTTTGCATTTTAGTGCTCATGCTTTGGCCATACATGCTTTAATCTCTCGGTAGTTTGTTTATTCTTTCCTAAAAACTGCCAGATGCCCATCAAGCAGATGAAAGCAACAATAAAAGTGCTCAAGGGCAACTGCTCCAACCCAAAATCTGCCCAAGAAGCTCATGTGCCATGCTTCATATGACATGCACTGCTATTCCAGAATATCATGATAATATAACTGAATCTCTGCAGGAGATAAACATGGAGGTTTAGAGCGCACAACAAATATCTCAGAACCCCCAGAGAGTTCAAGAGATTCATGGGAGTCCACCATTCTATCTTGGATTCTACCCTTTATAGTGACTATTCTTTCCTCTTTACTTGCCAAGTCTAAACCAATCTGTTTCAAAGATTTATTACCAACAAGATTGTGGTCATTTCACAAGCAGTTGCCAAAGACCATGTCAATATGGCTCTTCTTCAGTCCAGACAAAATCTTGACAATTGCTGCCCCTAATCAGAAGGAAGTAGTTAAAAGATAAGCTTCCTATTTTCCTTATATAACCACAGATTATGAATTAAAAAATCTGACTATCACCATCCTGATCAGAAACCCCCTCTAAATTATACCTTCCAGTACAGCTGCACCTGGTGATTCATCTTTATCAGCTTTGTTGTTTGTTATAATTTGTGTCTAGTTGTCCCCCAAAGTCTTATGCAGAGATGGGGCAGTGGGCTTCTAGAGGTTGTGATTAATCCATGATTCAATATTGAGATTACTGGTGTGAGGCTTGCTCTCTGCCTTGGCTGCTGCAGTTGCTGCTCCTGCCTTTTTGCTCTTGTTGTTTTGCTGTTTTCTGCCTCCCTGAACTGCTGCTGTCTGCCACATGCCACCCTGCCTTGGAGTCAGCCAAGTACGGACTGAAATCCCCACAAACTGTGAGCTAAATAAACCTTTCCTGGGGCCAGGGAGATGGCTCAGTAAAATAAGTGCTTCCCTGGCAAGTGCAAGGGTCTGAGTTCAATCCCCGGTTCTGGGGGGGGGGGGAAATATATATATATATATATCTTTCCTTCCACAATTTGAGATTTTGGGTATTTTGTCCCAGCAATGACAGAAAAGTAACCAAGATACTGTTGATATCAACTCATCATTATTTACTCCTGAAACTTCCTGAACATTTCCAAACCTCATCTTTGACCTTTTTTCAAGACTTGTCTTTGAGCAAGCATCCTTGACAAGTAGCCTCAGCTCCCTCTCACTGCACTGCCCCCCATGACCCTATAAAAGATCACGTAGCTTTACAAGAAGGACTGGTCTGATCCCTAGAGCCAAAGCCATCTCTCTCAGTTTTGCTCTAAAATACGCCTGTCCTGAGACCCAGAGCGCAGGCCCGGGAGTGAGTGGGACAACCCAGGCCGCGGGATCCTGAACAGACCAGAGCGCAGGCCCGGAGAGTGAGTGAGACGACCCGGGCCATGGGATCCTGAACAGACCCAGAGCGCAGGCCCAGCACAGAACCCTTCAGC
>NW_004526914.1:0-874 GCF_000260255.1 Octodon degus
AAGCAACACTGTTCCCCCCTTTCCCCTTTCCCTTGCCCCCTTCCAAGAAACAAGTCAGATGCAGCAGGTCAGAGAACATTTGTTTCTCTGCAGCTCAGAAACTCACGTAGAAATATCTCATACACTAAAAAGCTTCCATGAAGAAATGAACTTTCTCTCTTCAGTTTAACGGCATAGAAAGCATAATAAGTGATGGCATAGCTGAGAATAAATTCCAAACTTCTCGCTTTTCAAGAAAACACAATGAGTTTGGGACGATGGGTTCCACACCCCTGAGATCAGCTCTGCCATTTCTTGGTCTTCCTGAAGAGCTGTTTTCATCCATGAGGACAGAATCCTCTGAGGTTCAGGTCCCTCATATACAGTGGCATAGACTTGCACAGGGCCTGCCCATATCCTCCTGTATACTTCAACAGTACGTTACTAAAATACCTAATATACTCCTTGTAGATGTTACACAAACGGTTGTTATAGTACATTCTTCAGGAGATAATGACAAAGAGAAAACTCTGTGCATGGTCACATAAAGACATAGTTTTTAAAAAATGGTCCCCAGTTTCTTGAATACAAGGACACAGACCCTGCAGGCGCAATGGGCCGAGATACTAGAAACACTTATTCAAATATTTGTAACAAGAAGTTATATGGAAAAGTTAAAACTTTCTCAGGAGTCCTAATCAAAGACCACTTATGCTTTTATCTTTTTCTTTCTATGGCGCTTTATTCAGCCAAGAAGGTTGTTTTTGTTAATCTATAGACAGGTGTCATTTCTTTTCTCATCAAAAATATAATCAACTTTATTTTCAGCTGCCTCAATGCTTTCTGTAGAACACAGCAAGTTATAGAACACCTGCAAGGTCAGTGTCTGTATTAG
>NW_004526914.1:2284-2850 GCF_000260255.1 Octodon degus
CAGGATTCCCCTGGTGAGACACCTTACTGTGAACAGATTTCTCCAACACCCTGGAGGGCCACTTTTTGGCAAGTTCCTGAGGACTAATTTTTAGCTAATTCTGCCAGCTCAGCCTCACCGGGGCTTGTGGCCATTCAGTCAGCAGCAGCTGCACACTCTCCAGTGGGGGCTGGCACTCAGCCCTTGATTCACGGAGCACACATGCATTTTATATCGCCTTCCTGCCCTGGCAAAAACTCCGACATGTGCTACCCTCCAATTCGATTGTTTTCACTTTATTATTTCATTACTTCACAACACACAGACTTTCTTAGGTGTACTTTAAATTATGCGTGAAATTTAAAGGTTATTACACAATTGAAAGTGCATGAAAATGAGGGTCCTGTCTACCTACCTGGCTGTGTACAGTTCCCAGAAAAGAACTAAGCATAGTGCAGTAAACCAACTATTTTCACAGAGTTTTCCAACACAGGTTAAACTCTCCTTCCCCTACAACTGAAACAGAATCCTTAGATGTCTAAATGTCCGTATCAAGAATGACAGAGCTATAAGAGACACCCAAATCA
>NW_004526914.1:6450-7003 GCF_000260255.1 Octodon degus
AATAATTCCTGAAATTCATGTAACCTGAAGCAGACAAGGAATGGATTCAGGAGGTAGCAAATCCAGAGATGGATACATATTCCTGTGGAAAGCTATGAGACAGAGTGGAGATTTGCAAACTAGAGAAGCAGAGATGGCAACTGCAGGTTAACATCCCAACGGCTCGGCAGCATTGTGATGCTCGAGCCCCGAGGTCTCAGACACGATTCCCACACTGGGCCACACTGAGGCCTTCCCGGGTTGACCATCCATTTCATTACCACTAGCCTGGGGACTGTGAGCTGCGGTGTGGTGCATGCGGTGAGAAGCGCTCTGGCTGTGGTTTGCAACCCACAGGTACTGTGCAAAAATTACGGACTTAAAAGAAGGGATTCTTACTTTGTGTGCATTAGTGTGTGTGTGTGTGTGTGTGTGTGTGTGTGTGTGTGTGTGTAAGATACATTGGGGCAGTGGGAGGAATAGGAAATTCAAAGATGCTCCCAAGATTCGTTGAGCTAGAATCTTGGCAGAAGTTGCCCAGTTCTCTCTCTCTCTCTCTCTCTCTCTCTCTCTC
>NW_004526915.1:0-494 GCF_000260255.1 Octodon degus
GCAGAAACAGGGACGTAGATGTTTTGCAAATGGGAAGGGGATCCAGAGATCGGGGAGGGGAGAGGTAGGAGGGGGAGGGGAGTAGACAGAATTAAGATGACATCACTTGCACACCCACTTTCTACAATGATTGAAATCATTACGGGCCACAAGCATATACTATAAAAGCAAAATAAAATCAAAGTTCTTATAGAGATATCATTCCAAAAATAGAAACAAAGAACAGAAACCAAAAAAGCTACACAACATAATCACACACACAAAAGATGTTCAGTATGGAATACACAATCCATAAATTGCTTTCCACAGTCATAAGGCATAATTTTTTGTACATAAAGAATGTGAAAAAACACCCACATAAAGTAGATTTTATCTTTAAGAGATAGTCCACAAAAGGTCAGTATATGCAGTTTCTCTGCCTGTCAAAGTTCGTCTTTTGTTTTTCCTATAATTTGAAAAGTCAGGTGTCTCAGTTACTCTTCTCTCATTGCTGG
>NW_004526915.1:1407-3076 GCF_000260255.1 Octodon degus
GCTTATCATGGCAAGACGGCTGAGTATTGAAATTTAGAAGGCTGATGAGTCTCTCTTTTGAGGAATTCTTTAAACTTTGGTCCAGGTTCACATTATGAACATGAGGACATTGCTGCTCCGTGACTCCAGCGTACAGCTGGGCAGGAGTCAGAATGCGGAAGCCCGCTTTGATCTTGTCTTTCTGCTCAGAGGTCTGACCATCATGAGCTTATAATTGCCAGGGTATGAGGTGACTGGGAAAGAAGGACGCAAAGAACGCTGGTTTATCTTGGCCGGGAAACCAAAGGTTTCTTGTCATGCTATGACTAGAGGCAAGAGAAGAATCAAAACTTGAGCCAGTATTTGGAATGGCAGGCACAGATAAGCCATCAGAAAAGTTCCCATGGTTAATCTTCTTTAAATAAAATATGTGTAATACATTTCCACATGCTATCATTTGTCAATTTATCTCAAGAAAGCGCAAAACAGTATTCAGGGCCAGACAGCCTTCCCTACCCAGGTGTCCAGGCACATTCTGTCTCAATCTCCCCGTAACCCCATAAACCGCATCTCAGTGGAGCTGATACCAGCTGCTGTGGGAGCCTGCACCAGACTGGCAGGAGCACAGGTGCCAAGTCAGCAGGAGGGAGGCCCTGTGGCCCTGCTGCTGCCTCCCTGCTCCCCCACTGCTGTGGGTATCCACAGTCTCCATCTGACCAAGTAGAAATGATTGCAAACCAGAATATGGGCTGTGAAACACCACTCAGGTGAAGCAGGACAGAGGAGAAGCTCAAGCACTTATAAGCTCTTGTCTGTGACACTCACGGACCTGTCTTTAAGACCTGTGTCAAGCACGGCAACTGCCTTACAGTTTGTATGTTCTCCTAAGTTTCAATTTGCCTTTTGGTCACTTTATTTTAATTAATCTATTAAAATAATGAAGGAAAAAGAAGAGCATCTAGGTTCCACACGATCATACAGAAACAGACAAAACTCAGCCCCCATGGTCAGTAGTGTCCATGTGTGCTGTGTGTTTTTAGGAGCAGATCACAGCATGGGTCACAGAAAGACCCAGCGTGCTCATCCTGAGGTTATGTAGTAAGAGAAGAACACGAATCAATATGTGAATCAACAGGACAGAAAATGTGATAGAATAAATCTAGCACACGTGACCTGAGAAGAGTAGTTTTGTGGAGGCAAAAGGTCTGAATGTGCTCATCCTATTAGAACCTAATAAAATCAGCTCACTATCCAGTACTGAAGTAGTATTTTTATCTGCTTATAATTTCACAAAGATAAACAATGTAATAACCTACAAAAGACTGAGGGATAGGCTTTTACCACGTGATTTAGAAATAGTTGTATTAATTGTAAAACTGAAATAGATCCTTAAGCACAATAAGGAAGAAGATAAAATAGTTATTTTACATGTAACTGTCATTCATAGCAAAGAAAAAGACCTATGTGGGGCTGGAGAGATAGTTTGGTGGTCTAAGCCCCTGCCTGGCAGGCACAAGGGTCTGGTCTTCACCCCCAGTACTGCATGCCATGCCAGCTCTGCGCAGTGTCAGCCACTGAAACCAGGTGTGGGGGCACACGCCTGTAATCCCAGCACTGGGAAGGCAGAGGCAGAAGATCACTATGAGTCTCAGCTACCTAGTGAGACCCTGTATCAAATGAATAAATAAAT
>NW_004526915.1:3524-4862 GCF_000260255.1 Octodon degus
CAAAACGCACTGTGTGGAGGGACAAAGACACATGGCACTCTCCAGCCTGCTGTGGGTGTCCGCAGTCTTTGCCTGCTCTGGTACGACCGACCCTCTGAGCAGGTTCAAGAACGTGAAGGATGAAAGGAGTGAACACAGATGCGCAGTGCTTCCCACAGTCTGGGGGAGGAGGAGGGAGGGGACTGCGACCTCAGCTATGTTTGTGGGTCCTAAATTAGCCTAATCCTTACAATATTTTGTTCACCATGCCAGAGAGTCAGCTGTCCTCTGACTGTTCCCGCAGGATCCAGCGTGGCACAGACGGTGACTCAAGTCCAGCGAGCCACATCCAGGCCAGAAGGGGAGACAGCCACCCTGGACTGCGCCTATGAGACGAGCCAAACCGTGTACTCCATATCATGGTACAAGCAGGTTCCCAGCGGAGAGATGGCTTTCCTTATCAGGCAGGTTTCTACAGACAGGAATGCAGAGAGTGGTCGTTACTCTGTCAGCTTCCGGCGAGCAGCTAAGTCCGTGAGCCTCCTCATCTCGGCCTTACAGACAGGAGATTCGGCCACGTATTTCTGTGTTCTCGTGGAAGGCATGCACAGTGCTTAAGATGACAGTCAAAGCTGTACAAAAACTCAGGAGCGCCCTGATAGACAGGCCGTGCTGTGGTGCCCGGCTGAGACTCGCACCTGCAGATCCCAGGCGAGGAGGGAGCTCGGAAGTTGCTCCAACTGTGGTCTGGACCAGAAGATTAAATTCTTAGTAAAACCTGCTTCTCTTTCATTTGCAAACTGGTATCAGCAGTAACTCTTTGGTGGTGCACTGTCTTGAATATTTGAATCAAAACTAATCCATACAGAGTTCGATCTGTAGTGGACCCCAGTGATCCCTGAGCAGCCCCACCGCCTCCGGCCTAGTTACCATCACACACTGGGAGGAGCCAAAGCTGCCGCACCTGGCCCCAGTCATCCATCACCGCAACCATGAGCAGCAAGGCCGGGACCCAGCAGCCGCCCGGCGCCCCCCCTCGCCCCCGTCCCCCAACTCCTCACCCCCCGCCCCCACTCAGGGCGCTGCTGACACCAAGCCCAGCACCATGGGCAGCAGTGCATGGAGCAGCAGCCCAGGCAGCCTCACATTGGCAGCGTCATCACAACGAAGGTTTTGGGAACAGTAAAATGGTTTAATGTAAGAAACGGGTATGGCTTCATCAACAGGAATGACACCAAGGAAGATGTATTTGTACACCAGACTGCCGTAAAGAAGAATAACCCCAGGAAGGACCTTCACAGTGTAGGAGATGGAGGGACTGATGTTGTTGAAGGAGGAAAGGGTGCGGAGGCAGCAAAC
>NW_004526916.1:0-1141 GCF_000260255.1 Octodon degus
GTTCCCTTTTTTCCCTTATTTGACCTCAGCAAACTTTTGTGTTTTAACTACACTTGATTTTCTTACTAATAGTCTAATAAAATAATATTTTGACTTTCTAGTCATAGCGCAGCTTCCTTCTTAAATTTTTTTTTTCTGAGAGCTCAATTCTGCTATTACTGCCTGTGAATGACATTTGGAACTCTGTCTATACTGGTTTAATAAAAAAGAAATGCATGGCTGGTTGGATACCTCAGAGGACTAAAGCTCCAGCTTAGGCAGAGCACAGTGATTGGGTTCAATCCCCTGCATGCTGTGCCAGAACTGCCTAGCAGTGGTGGTGAGCACCTGTAATCTCAGCACTTAGGAAGCTGAAAACAGGAGAATCACTACGAGTCTGATCTATGTAGTGAGACCCTGTAGACCATATCCTAAATACAAAAAAAGGAAAATGACTGTACAATCACACATTTTTGAAAATTGTGATAATCCATAAATAAAGTGAGTTATCTTAATATTTAATTAATCCTATAACACATTTCCAATGAAATACTGAGCAGCTTCTGGGACACTCTCAAGGTGAAGAGATTAACTCAGGGTATCGAGACTTTTCATTTTATCAGTAGTTTAGGTAACAAAAGTTACATGATTTCAAAGAGAGGTTTTCTTTTTTTTTTTTGTCTGACATTTTAACTTCATTTTTTCTTATTCTCTTTGGCTAGTTTGATGACTGATATAATATTTATGAAACTCTCAAGGAGAGAATTCCTTGAGACATGCATTCAATTTATGTCCTGAGTTTCAGCTATAACAGAAAAAGTGACTCTAAGATATAGGAAAATGAAAAAAAATTGAGATTGCAAATTAAGATGAAACATTAGCCATTCTGGAGAGATAGCAAATTTACTGGGACTGATTAATAGCAAAAAAAGAAGCTCTATTTTAAAATAAAAAGTTGTATGATCTACTTTAGCTGAAAATGTTAATGAAATAAACAAAATTGAACAACCATCTACCTGAAAGACAGCATAGCAGCAACTGGCATGCCATGAAACACAGCCCGGGGGCTGGAGAGATGGCTCAGTGGTCTAAAGCACCTACTTAGAACAAGCTTAGCAAAGCATCAGGGACCGCGGTTCAATCCCCCAGCACCACATGCCAG
>NW_004526916.1:2626-4201 GCF_000260255.1 Octodon degus
AAAAAAAAAGTATAAAAAAGAAATATAAGAAGTAAAGCCACACTGTTATGTTGAGCTGTAGGGGACTCATGTGTACAATTTCTGATATTGCCAGTCAAGTGGAAGACCCAAGACCATTATGGACTACTGGACTCTTTTAGAATATTTTGCTGAGTTTACACACCTACAATATTCAAATAATGGAACTTGACAGCAAAACGGGGATGCAGATGAATGTCCATTTTGTATCTGTGTTTTCAAAGTGTTTAGGATAGATATATAGTTACATTCTCTTAATGATTAGAGGGATTTGTTCTAATGGTGTTTGTAAATAGGATATCATGTACGCATCTTGTACAGGATTTAACCACTAGGAAGAATATATGCAATGTGTTAATTATTGTAACAGTCCTACTAATTTGATTTGAAAGTGTCTCATTGCTATTTCTTTATCAATGACATTATGAAAAAATTAAAATAAATAAAATAAAAAGAGATAAAAAAAGAAATAAATGAAACTAACAGGGAAATAAGGCACAGTCCTTTCTGGTAAGCAAGTTGTGGGAGAACCCAATAGTGCTGTGGGAAGACACTTTTTTATGTTCATGGTGCTTAATAAGTGCAATTACTGGAACCAAGGAGATGGCTCAGTGGAATAAGAGCTTCCTTGGCAAACTCAACAGCCTGAGTTCAATCCCCTGTTCCAAATTTAAAAAAAAAAAGTGGAATTGTTTAGATCCACTGTTTAGAACTGTTAGAATCTCTCATACACATTTTCATTCCTAAAGATTATAGAGCAAGCAGGCATCTGTACCCTAGACAAAGTAGATAAACTTTCTGTAATTAACATCTAAAATCCTTCATTTTACCATTATAGTGTGACTTGAGTTTTAGTGGCCGTTAGACAGCTCCATTTCATTTTACATCCTGATGCTGGCTAAGAAATTGAAACACACAATTCTCAGTATGTCTCTTGCAAAAGAAAAAAATTAGTAAATTTACTAAGCTAATATAATATGCCTTTCTGTTTTTTGTTTGTTTTCTTTCCCAAGAGATAATGAAGCCAGTGTTTATCCTGTTCCCCCAAAGTAGAAACCTCAAGCCCAAGGACAGTCATACATTTAAAATGCAATAGATATGCATCAACCATAAATGTGCATAATCTTGCCCACCAGAAGAGCAACAGGCACACACACACACACACACACACACACACACACACACACACCCTGTTCAACATTTATATTGATTTTCATTTTAGATGAAAAATTAAAAGTAGCAGGACTAAAGGGAATACATAAGCCAATATATAAATAAGCTAAACTTTGAAAATAGTGTTATAACAAGTTACAAAGGAGAAGATAAATTTGACTTTAAAAAAATAATACAAATGTAATTAAATTAAAACTTGAAAAATAACTAGGAAACATTCTAGAGGCTAAGGCAAGATTAACCTTTTGACCAGAATTGAAGGGCAGCTTGGACAGCATAGAGAAGAATTTGTCACAAAATGGTAATATGAAGTAAAACTGTGTAAACTGAGAAGTTAGTTCTGGAGTGACCACTTAATCTCAAATGTGATTGACCCGAAGGAAA
>NW_004526916.1:4301-5258 GCF_000260255.1 Octodon degus
AAAAAAATAATACAAATGTAATTAAATTAAAACTTGAAAAATAACTAGGAAACATTCTAGAGGCTAAGGCAAGATTAACCTTTTGACCAGAATTGAAGGGCAGGTTGGACAGCATAGAGAAGAATTTGTCACAAAATGGTAATATGAAGTAAAACTGTGTAAACTGAGAAGTTAGTTCTGGAGTGACCACTTAATCTCAAATGTGATTGACCCGAAGGAAAATTCTAAACTCTAGTTAAAACGATACTTTAAGAACAAATACAGTGTATACATGCTTAAAACTATTTCAAAAATCATATTGGACTTTCTAAAATAAGATAAATTACTTAATTCCCTTAATTTTATTTATAAGGAATACAATGAATGTAAATCTGATTTTCATGCAGAGAAATTCTTATACATGTAACACGTATTAGAAAAGAAATCATTTGGAGTGTGTGGAGAGCTTCCTGCTACCCTGTGCCTGCGGGACTAGTCCCAGCCCAGGCGCAGTGTGGGCCAGACCCTCTCCCACCCCCTTGGGCCACAGCTCACCACTCCGCAGTACCTACCCCTCCCCGATCACCAAGTAGGAATTACTACCCTGTTCCGGGAACTCCCAGACCCAGTCTTGGCCCAGGTCCGGAGAGTGTGTGGAGAGCTTCCTGCTACCCTGAGCCAGCTGGACCAGTCCCAGCCCAGGCGCAACATAGGACGGACTCTCTCCCTCCCCCTTGAGCCACCCACACCACTCCTCAGTACCACCCCCACACCGCCCACCGAATAGGAATTTCTTCCGCGTTCCGGGAACCCCTAGACCCAGTCTTAGCCCAGGTCCGGTGAGTATGTGGGAGAGCTTCCTCTTCCTCCTACTTCACCTTGCCCCCTGCAAGCACAGCTCAGCCCTGGAATTCACGCCTGATGTGTAACCCTGCAGCTGCAATCCCTGCAGAGAGTGTAGAGGATAGATACAACCAG
>NW_004526917.1:0-670 GCF_000260255.1 Octodon degus
AGAAAACAATTCAAAGAATTAAAAAAGCAAAAAGCTGGTTCTTTGAAAGATTAAATAAAATTGATAAGCCCCTAGTTAACCTCATCAAACAGAGGCAAGAAAAAATTCAAATACATACAATGAGGAATGAAAAGGGTGTAATTTTCACAGACTCAGTGGAAATTCAGAAGATTATCAATAGCCACTTTGAGAATCTTTACTCTTACAGAGTAGAAGACACAGAAGAAATGGACAGATTCCTAGAAATGTACAAATTACCACAACTGAAGCAACAAGCTATAATCACTCTCAATAGCCCAATAACAGCTAATGAAATATGAGATGTAATTAAAAACCTTTCAGCAAAGAAAAGTAAAGGTCCAAATGGATTCACAGCTGAAATTCTACAAGACATTTACAGAAGATGTAGTCCCTATACTCCTCAAACTCTTCCATGAAGTTGAAAAGAAAACAGTCCTCCCAAAATCATTCCTGGAGGCATGTATTACATTGATACCAAAACCAGGGACAGATACAACTAAGAAAGAGAACTACAGGACAATCTCCCTCATGAACACAGATACCAAGATTCTCAAGAAAATACTAGCAAATAGAATGCAGCAAATCATCAAGAAGATCATACACCATGACCAGGTAGGATTCATCCCAGGGATGCAAGCATGGTTCAAAA
>NW_004526917.1:2846-3650 GCF_000260255.1 Octodon degus
AGAATAGCAAAGGCAATTCTGGGCAATAAAGACAAGGCAGGAGGTATTACACAATTCCTGTCTTGAAATTATACTACAAGGCTACTGTGATAAAAGCAGCATGGTATTGGCATCAAGATAGACATGTGGATCAATGGAATAGATTAGAAGACAATGAAGCCCCTACAAACACACTCACCCAACTTATTTTTGAAAAAGTGGCTAAACATACTCACTGGAAGAAAGATAGCCTCTTTAACAAATGGTGCTGGAAAAACTGGCTCTCTACATACCGAAAACTCAAACGTGACCCAGTTCTATCACCATGCACTAAACTAAAGTCAAAATGGATTAAAGATCTAAACATTAAAGCCAAGACACTGAAGCCCCTGGAAGAGAAAGTAGGTGGAACTCTTGAAGACATAGGGATAGGCAAAGAGTTCATGGACAGAAATCAAATCACACGGGTAGCAGTTGAAAGACTTAACAACTGGGGCCTGCTCTTACTGAGAAATTTTTTCACGTCAAAAGATTTTACCAACAAAGTGAAAAGGCAACCCACAAATTTGGAAAAAATCATGACAAATAAGTACTCAGACAAAGATCTGCTCTCTAGAATCTATAAAGAAATAAAAACCACCAGGGCCCAAAAATTTAAAGACCCAATCCAGAAATGGGCATCTGAGATGAACACACACTTCTCAGAGGAAGAAATTAAAGAAGTGAATAAATATATGAAAAAATGCTCCAAATCACTAGCCATTCATGAAATGCAAATTAAAACCACATTGAGATATCATCTCACCCCAGAAAGAATGGCTATCA
>NW_004526917.1:6079-7106 GCF_000260255.1 Octodon degus
TAGAGTGTGCCTAAGGAGAGTCACATGGAGAGAAAACACTCTCTCAGGCTTTCACAGAGAGCACACTGCCCAAGCAATGGTCGTGACTCATTCACATGGCTGACACTGACAAAGGTTCTACAATCTGAGGTACAGGATCTCAGGATAAATCCTGAGGGGATTTCACTGATCTTCTCAGACCCAAACACTACAACTCTTGTTGCATAGGTCCTGCTTTACCTTGGTCTTAAAAATCCAGTAGAAAATTATGAGGATGAAATATAGGAAGTAAAGCCATGCTGTTATGTTGAGCTGTGAGGGACTCAGGTCAACAATTGCTGACATTGCCAGTTAAACAGAAGACCCAATGCTTTTATGGGCTACTGGACTCTTTTAGAATATTTTGCTGAGTTTACACTCCTATAACATTCAAATAACGGAACTTAACAACAAAAAGGGTATACAGATAAATGTCCATTTTCTATCTGTGTATTCAAAGTGGTTAGGATAGATATATAGTTACATTCTCTTAATGAATTGAATGATTTGTTCTAATGGTGTTTGTAATTGTGATCTCAAGTCCGCATCTTGTACAGCCATTCACCACTAAGAAGAATGTATGCAGTGTTTTAATTATTGAAACTGTCCTACCAATTTGATTTGAAACTGTCTCATTGCTATTTGTTTTTCAATAAAATTATGAAAAAAGATAAAGTAATCAATTAGACCTATTATGGCTGGGGGCCCCAGAAATAGCTCAGCAGTCTAAGTGCCTGCCTAGGCATGAGCAAGGATGCAGATTCAACCCCAGGTACAGTGTGCCATGCTGGCCATGCCCCAAATGTGCCTAGCTGGCCATCAAGACTGGGCATGGTGACAAACACCTGTAATCCCAGAGCTGGGGAAGCTGAAACAGGCGAATCACTATGAGTCTGAGCTGCACAGTGAGACCCTGTACCAAATACACAACAAAAATTAATTATATCTGGAAATATATCACTTATGTTCCTCAAATTATTTTGTTACATTTTATATTATGTATTACATT
>NW_004526918.1:0-716 GCF_000260255.1 Octodon degus
TAGCAAATAGAATACAGCAAATAATCAAGAAGATCATACACCATGGCCAGGTAGGATTCATCCCAGGGATGCAAGGTTGGTTCAATATTTGAAAATCTATCAATGTAATACACTATATCAATAAAGAAAAAACTAAAAACCACATGATCATCTCCATTGATGCAGAAAAGTCTTTTGACAAAGTCCAACACTCATTCATGTTCAAAGTACTACAAAAAATTGGCATAGATGTCCTCTACTTCAATCTCGTAAAAGCCATTTATGAAAACCCAACAGCTAACATAATCTGAAATGGGGAAAAACTGAGATCTTTTACTATTAGATCTGCTACAAGACAAGGATGTCCTCTATCACCCCTCCTATTCAATAGAGTTATGGAATCATTAGCTACGCCATTAGACAAGAGAAAGAAATAAAAGAAATAAGAGCAGGCAAAGAAGCACTTAAATTACCTTTATATGAAGATGACATGATACTTTAATTAGAAGACCCAAAAAACTCCACCAAGAAGCTACTAGAGTTAATACAGAAATTCAATAGCATAGCAGGTTATAAAGTCAATACCCAAAAGTCAATAGCATTTCTCTACACAGACAACAAACACACTGAGAGGGAAATTATAGAAACAATACCTTTTACCATAGCACCGAGGAAAATGAAATACCTTGGTATAAACCTAACTAAAGAAGTCAAAGATCTTTTCAAGGAAAATTACA
>NW_004526918.1:2255-2839 GCF_000260255.1 Octodon degus
TAAATATCAGATAATTTCCCAAGTAGAAGAACTCAAAAGAAGAAATACAAATAGAAAGGTATAATACAAGTAAACCAGAAGCAGGACCTCGAGGACTAACTAATCAAGAGAGGGAAAGGAGAAGACCTAGGAAACATGACAATGTCAAGCCATACAGTTATATGTAGAAGATGTGCAAGGCAATGATCCTCAGACTCTCCAGAAGATTTTTGAATCTAGCAGTTAATTGGAATGATTCTCACCCTCACTGACTATATATATTCTGATACCTTTGAATTTAGCAACTGCACCGCAGATGGTAATCTGTAATAGTAGTTTCATGCTTGGTGTGCCTGTCGTTCTGGTCTTCTGAATACGGGCTGCTAGTGATGACATGCCTTTTGCTGCTATGCTGTCTCTCAGGTAGATGGTTGTTCAAAAAGAGGAAGGTGGTGAATGAAAGCAAGAGACAGGCAGAGGAATATTGTGGGACTGTCCTGCTTCAAGGTTGTATATGGTGAGATTTTTGGACTTATGTGTAAACATAAGAAGTATATAATTCTTTATTCCTATTTTCAAAATATATTCTAATTTTTAAATTTTTT
>NW_004526918.1:2939-5264 GCF_000260255.1 Octodon degus
ATATTCTAATTTTTAAATTTTTTATCATATTCTGTAGGGACTTAAAGTTCAACATATCAATACTTGATGAAAAATACCTATTCCATGTTATATCTAAGATGTTTGATATTCAGACAGATAGTGAGCTTAAGCTTAACAACCTAAGTTGTATGGGAATAACAATAAACTTGTCTTCTGGATGGTTGACAACCTAAGTTTGCAGACCAAATTGAGAAAGAGGAGGACTGCAAGGAAAGTCAACATGCTGGCCCTATCATTCCAATGTCAATTAAGACTCAGTATATGTGAGAACTTGTACTGTTACATCATGTAACTCGGTAGTGTCCCAAATTTTCTGATCAAGGAGATTATGAAGTCAAAGAGAAAAGTGATCGATGATGTAGAGTGTGCCTAATGAGAGTCACATGGAGAGGAAACATTCTCTCAGGGTTTCACAGAGAGCACATTGGCCAAGCAGTGGTCTTTACTCATCCGCATGGCTGACACTGACAAAAGTTCTACAATCTGAGGTACAGGATCTCAGGATAAATCCTGAGGGGATTTCACTGACCTTATCAGACCCAAAAGCCCAACTCTTGTTGCATAGTTCCTGCTTTACCTTGTTGTTAGCCATCCAGCAGAAAAGTATAAAAATGAAATATAAGAAGTAAAGCCATACTGTTGTTAATCTGTAGGGGACTCAGGTCAACAATTTCTGACATTGCCAGTGAAGCGGATGACCCAATACTATTATGGGCTACTGGACTCTTGTAGAATATTTTTCTGAGTTTACACACCTATAATATTCAAATAACAGAACTTAACAAAAAAGGGTATACAGATGAATGTCCAATTTGTATCTGTGTATTCAAAGTGGTTAGGATAGATATATACCTACATTCTCTTAATGAATAGAGGGATATGTTCTAATGGTGTTTGTAAATAGAATAACATGCCCACATCTTGTACAGCAATTAACCACTAGGAAGAATGTAAGTAATGTGTTAATTATTGAAACTGTCCTACCAATTTGGTTTGAAACTGTCTCATTGCTATTTGTTTCTCAATAAAATTATGAAAATAAAAAGAAAAAAGAAAACTTCTCAATAACAGAATGTTCCAGTTGTTAATTGCTTCAAGTATTACCCACGCAATTTGTTTTTTTGCTCATGAACTCTTTGCCTATCCCTATGTCTTCAAGAGTTCCTCCTACTTTCTCTTTCAGGAGATTTAGTGTTTCTGTTTTAATGTTTAGCTCTTTAATGCATTTTGACGTTAGCTTAGTGCATGGTGATAGACCTGGGTCAAGTTTTAGTTTTTGGTGTGTAGGGAGCCCGTTTTTCCAACTCCATTTGTTAAAGAGGGTATCTTTCTTCCAGTAAGAATGTTTGGCCCCTTTGTTGAGAATAAGATGGCTGAGTGTGTTCACAGATGGTTCTGCATCTTGTATTCCATTCCATTGGTCCTCAGGTCCATTTCTTTTTCTTTTTTTAATACACACTCTAAAATCCCTCTCTTTTGTTATTGACCCATAGATAATTCAAATAGTATGTTTTATGGTTTTATTCATTTATTTTTCCCAGAATTTTATTGAGAAATAAATAGAAATGAGGCAGTTTCAAACCAAATTGGTAGGACAGTTTCAATAATTAACACACTGTATACATTCTTCCTAGTGGGTAATTGCTGTACAAGATGCGGACTTGATATCCTGTTTGCACGCACCTTTAGAACAAATCACTCTATTCATTAAGAGAATGTAACTTTATATCTATCCTAACCACTTTGAATACACAGATACAAATTGGACATTCATCTGTATATCCTTTTTTTGTTGTTAAGTTCTGTTATTTGAATATTATAGGTGTGTAAACTCAGAAAAATATTCTACAAGAGTCCAGTATCCCATAATAGTATTGGGTCATCCGCTTCACTGACAATGTCCGAAATTGTTGACCTGAGTCCCCTACAGATCAACATAACAGCATGGCTTTACTTCTTATATTTAATTTTTATGCTTTTCTGCTGCATGGTTAACACCAAGGTAAAGCAGGAACTATGTAACAAGAGTTGAGCTTTTGGGTCTGATAAGGTCACTGAAATCCCCTCAGGATTTATCCTGAGATCCTGTACCTCAGATTGTAGAACTTTGTCAGTGTCAGCCATGTGCATGAGTCACAGCCATTGCTTGGCCAATGTGCTCTCTGTGAAAGCCTGAGAGAATGTTTTTTCTCCATATGACTCTCTTTAGGCACACTCTACATCATCGATCACTTTCCTCTTTGGCCCCATAATCTTCTTGATCAGAAAATTTGGGATACTGCTGAGTTACATGTTGTTACAGTA
>NW_004526919.1:0-434 GCF_000260255.1 Octodon degus
AATTTGAAAGAGAATTTTGCAGGGTATAGTAGTTTGTTTTCATAGAGGGCTTGAAATACTCTGCTCCATGCTCTTCTTGCCTTTATGAGTTGTGAAGAAAAGTTAGCCATAATTCTGATGGGTTTTCCTTTAAATGTCATCTGCTTCTTTTCTCTAGAAGCATTCAGTATATTATTCTTATGCTGGATTTTTGGGATCTTGACTATTATATGTCTCAGTTGTTTTTCATTGTGTTGATATTATTTGGAGTTCTGTATACTTCTGTTACCTGAGTATGATATTATTTCCTCATATTTGGGAAGTTTTCTGCTATTACTTCAGCCCATATTCTTTTTATGTCATTAGTATTTTTTTTCACAATTTAAAGTTTTTCTTACAGTACAAGTTCTCATGTGTCCTGGTCTTAATTGACCTTAGAAGGCTAGGGCCAAAAG
>NW_004526919.1:1090-3179 GCF_000260255.1 Octodon degus
TATACAGATGAATGTGCATTTTGTATCTGTGTATTCAAAGAGGTTGGGATAGATATATAGTTGCATTCTCTTAATGAATAGAATGATTTGTTCTAATGATGTTTGTAAATAGGATCACAAGTCCGCATCTCGTACAGCAATTAACCACTAAGAAGAATATATGCAGTGTATTATTTGTTGAAAAAAAAAGAAGCTACGTTATGTATGTGTACCAAATCCCCATGAGGAATGCCATTATTATGCATTATTAATATGTACTAATAAAAAAGAAAAAGACAAAAAACCTTTTTCTTCCTCTGTAATTTTATTGAGAAAGAAATAGCAAAGAGACAGTTTCAAACCAAACTGGTAGGACCGTTTCAATAATTAACACATTGTATACATTCTTCCTAGTGGTTAATTGCTGTACAAGATGTGGGCATGATATCATATTTACAAACACTATTAGAACAAATCGCTCTATTCATTAAGAGAATGTTAACTATATATCTATTCTAACCATTTTGAATACACAGATACAGATTGGACATTCATCTGTATCCCCTTTTTTGGTTTAGTTCTATTATTTGAATATTATAGGTGTGTTAACTCAGCAAAATATTCCAAAAGAGTCCAGTAGTCCATAATAGTATTGGGTCTTCCGTTCCACTGGCAAAGTCAGAAATTGTTGACCTGAGTCCTCTAAAGCTCAACATAACACCATGGCTTTACTTCTTATACTTCATTTTAATAATTTTCTCCTGGATGGTCAAGACCAAGATAAAGCAAGACTTATGAAATAAGAGTTGTAGCTTTTGGGTCTGATAAGATCTGTGAAATCCCCTCAGGATTTATCCTAAGATCCTGTACCTCAAATTGTATCCTTTGTCAGTATCAGCCATGTGGATGAGTCATGGCCATTGCTTGGCCAATGTGCTATCTTTGAAAGTGTGAGAGAATGTTTTCTCTCCATGTGACTCTCCTTAGGCACACTCTACATCATCAATCACTTTCCTCTTTGGCCCTATAATCTCCTTGATCAGAAAATCTAGGACACTACTGAGTTATGTGACATTACAGTACAAGTTCTCATATGTCCTGAGTCTTAATTGGCCTTGGAAGACTAGGGCCAAAATGTTGGCTTTCCTTGTAGCCCTGCTTTTTCTCTAATTTTGGACTGCAAACTTAGGTTGTTAACCCTCCAGAAGAGAAGCTTATTGTTATTACCATACAACCTAGGCTGTTAAGCTTAACCTCACTATCTGTATGAATATCAAACACTTTAGGCATAACATGGAACAGGTATTGTTCATCAAGTATTGATATGTTGAACGTTAAGTCCCTACAGAATATGATGAAAAACATTTAAAAATTAGAATATATTTTAAAAATAGGCATGAAGAATTATATAATTCTTATGTTTACATATAAGTCTAAAACTGATTTGGGAATTGTGTGGAGAAGTCAGCTGTAATCCTGATGGTTTTTCTTTTTAGGTGATTTGTTTCTTTTCCCTAGCTGCTTTTATTTTTTTTCATAATTTTATTGAAAAACAAATAGCAATGAGACAGTTTCAAACTAAATTGGTAGGACAGTTTCAATAATTAACACATTGCATAAATTCTTCCTAGTGGTTAATTGCTGTACAAGATGCAGATTTGATATCCTATTTACAAACATCATTAGAACAGATCCCTCTATTCATTAAGACAATGTAACTATATGTCTATCCTACAGATACAAAATGGATATTCGTCTGTATTCCCTTTTTTTGTTAAGTTCCATCATTTAAATATTACAGGTGTGTAAACTCAGCAAAATATTCTAAAAGAGTTCAGCAGTCCATAATAGTATTGTGTCTTCTGCTCCACTGGCAATGTCAGAAATTGTTGACCTGAGTCCCCTACAGCTCAACATAACACCATGGCTTTACTTCTTATACTTCGTTTAAATACTTTTCTGCTGGATGGTTAAGAACAAAGTAAAGCAGGACCTATGCAAAAAGAGTTGTAGCTTTTGGGTGTGATAAGGTCAGTGAAATCCCCTCAGGATTTATCCTGAGATCCTGTACCTCAGATTGTAGAACCTTTGTCAGTGTCAGCCATGTGGA
>NW_004526919.1:4139-4689 GCF_000260255.1 Octodon degus
AGGACAGTTTCAATAATTAACACATTGCATACACTCCTCCCAGTGGTTAATTGCTGTACAAGATGCATACATGATATCCTATCTATGAACAGCATTAGAACATATCACTCTATTCATTAAGAGAATGTAATTATATATCTATCCTAACCACTTTGAATACGCAGATACAAAATGGACATTCATCTGTATACCCTTTTTTTTGTTAAGTTCCATTATTTGAATATCATAAGTGTATTAACTCAGCAAAATTATCTAAAAGAGTTCAGTAGTCCATAATAGTATTGGGTTTGAGTTCTTATACTAGGGAAACTATACGATGTTTACACATGTGTGTCTGGTTTATTTCACTTATGAATATATGTTCAAGTGGCATCCACTTCAATATAAAGTCTTCGAGTTTATCATACTTTATAGCTGAGTAATACTCCATTGAGTAAAAATGCCACATTTTTTCAACCATTCCTTAGGTGATGGGCTTCTTGGTTGTTTCCAAGATTTGGCTATCACAAATTGTGCTGTTATAAAGATAGGCACACATATATCCCTATGA
>NW_004526920.1:0-1296 GCF_000260255.1 Octodon degus
TCACCTAAACTTTCATATTTGCATATCTATTATGTGATTCTTTTTGCTAAAAATAAAGAAGATAATGACCAAATTAAATAGGAAATTGAATTTATTTATGTCAAAAGTTGAAAACATTACTCTTGTAGAAAGTTATACAAAAGTCATGAATCCAAGCACACTTTCATAGTTCATCCTGTCATTTTGATGCTGATCCTAAAACAGGTCCCTCTTACTGTCCGCTTCTTTTATTCATTGCTATTGTCAAACAAGAACCATGACTGATATTTCATAGAAATATTGTACATTTTGGCATACCCACATGAATCATTTATGTAGTTACTTAAACTGACTTGGATGAAATCTCATCTTGTTCAGCAAATTTATCTGACAGATATTTTCCTGATTGCTCACCACATGCTTTGTCCATGTATGTTGGGTGAACAGCAGTGAGTGTGACACAGTCCCCAGTCTCAGTGCTTATATTCCAATGGGAATGATAGTGAAAAACTGTGCAATATATACAATGATAGTAGGGGATTTTAAACATTAGGAGGACAGTTGGTGTCAGGGCACAGACAGTGACAGAGCGTTTCACATACTGAGGTCAGGAAAGGCTCACAGACACAGTGATGCTCAAACAGGATTCAGAAGCAGGCAAAGGAGTGAGCCAAGTTAATGTCTGGGGGATGAGCAGCCTAGGTGGAGAGAAGCAGCACAGAGGTGCTGTGGTAGCAGCTCAGCTAGCACTGCTGGGGCACATGGAGGAGGCTTTGTGACAGTGATCCCACGAGTGAAGAGGGGACGGGACCTGTGATGCACGGCAGAGGCCCAGATCCAAGCCCACAGCAAGGGTCAGGATTGTACGCTGAGTGAGGGCTGAGGACTAGGAGGTCCTGAGCAGATGATCCATGTGATCTGACGTATTCTAAATGCCTCTCTTTGAATTGTGAGAGGAAAAGGATCTGAGATGGAGGAACAAGGAAGGGAAAGGATGGAAGGAAAAGGGGAATAAATACAAGCATGCGCACTATTAGTGTCTCTCCATTGAAAAGGAAGGGTTGTGGTAATATCGCTCAGGGGAAGTATTGTGCCCGTGCCTTGCACTCTGAGCAACTACTTTAAAAGTAACAACATGCACTGCCTTAACTCTTCTCATTGTTCTATTGTTTTGTTATGAAATCTTTTACCTTTTTCCATTAACTAAAAAAGTAAAAAATGTCTCTGTGTTTGGATAATAAGATAAAGGTCTGTCAGGTGCAAAGGGCAGCAGAAAAACCAATGAGGAGGCCCTTGTAGTAGATGGAGAGGAAGGAA
>NW_004526920.1:5555-6477 GCF_000260255.1 Octodon degus
TGGAATATTCACTGAATTTTACCTGGTGCAGGGCCTTCTCTCTGTCCTAGATCTCTTTGCACTGTCCAGAAGACTGAGGCAAACTTCGCCTGACTGGATCCAAGGGGGACACTCAGGACACAAGCACAGAAATCACCAATGACTTCAACTTTAGGTTGGTATAAACCACTGGTACCTGCTAGCACAGGATACCACTAGTACTTTTTTGGGGTGCTACCCCATTTTAGTAATTAAGAGCAAATTAAGAGACATTAGGTCTTAGAACTTTCTGGGTTTTCACATCAATTGGATAGATAGTCCCATGGTCCTGTAATTTCCCTGTCCTCCACCTACTACTGCCATTATAAGAATTTTACTTGAGTGCGGTTTATTTATTTATTTATTTATTTATTTATTTATTTATTTATTGCCATACTGGGGATTGAACTCAGGCCCCTACACTTGCTAGACAGGCGCTTATTCTACTGAGCTATGTTTCTGGCCCCCGAGTGTGGTGTAATTCCTAGAACTGAAGAACTAATATGCATACACTATATGCATTAAGTAAAATTCATAGCTTACATTATGATTTCTTTCTCCTGCTTATTGTTATTGACCAATGCATCATTGCATGCTTTTCCAAAGCATTGCAGCACTCAGAGTCTTGCTATCATTTAGCAGCTTAAACTGTTCTCCCAGTACCTCCATGGAAATACTTGTGTTTTGCTTGTTAGCTTTTTTTTCTTTACTATTTCTGATCTATAACTTTTCAGGGATAGGCCAGGGAGATAGCTCAGTGGCATAAACATCGGCATATGTACCTTTCTGACAAGCACACAATTGTGAGTTTGATGCGTGGTACCACAAAAACAAACAAAAAATAAAACCAAACCATTTCCTGAATGTTTTATGTTGGTGATTGGTGATTATATAGTATGAGGAT
>NW_004526921.1:0-5045 GCF_000260255.1 Octodon degus
CATTGCTATATGTTTATCAATAAAACTGTAGAAAAAAAATAAAAAAATAAAAAATAAATAAAAAAGAAAAAAAATCTAAACATGCTATAATGAAAACCAAAAGTAGCATCAAAAGTCAAAGAAAAAGGACAAACAGCAAAACAATTCAAGAAACAAATAAAGAAAGGTAAGAAATAAAGCATAAATATACTAAGTAAAAATGTGTTGTACACAATAGAGCTATACTTCTATGAAGAAAAACATGGCATTCATAGGTAAATGGATGCAACAACTTGAGAACATGATGTTAATTGTGAAAAGAGAGGCACAAGCATAAACATCGCATGGTTTTTCTACATGAGGAAAGAAAAGAGAGAGACAGAGACAGAGCAAAAAATGTATATACTATTCAGGAAAAGAAAAATAGTATGACTTTTTTTCAACAGATGGTATTATGCTCACATAGGGAGCCCTAGAGGAGGAGGTCTATCACAGAAAATCCTCTACACTGCCAAGATTTAGATAACAAATTGAAAATGCATGTGCAGCAATCTCAATGATCAAGGTGGCCAAGCAGCAGTTCACCAAACTAATAAATGTGTAGAAGCCAGTGGCCAACACATTGAGCACCCCCATAATGGTAAAAGCCAAAGGTAACTTGTATTCAGCTCATGATATCTCAATACATTGAGTATTAACACATTTATACAAGCTTTTCTTTTCCTGAAGCATATGTCTTTTGGTGTCCCCCCCTTCTCTGTCTCTCCCTCTCCCTCCCTCCCTTCCTCCCCCATAAATATATAGATAAACACTCAAAAAAGAATAACATAAAAAGAAGAGAGATAAATAGGGAGCAAGGAAAAGTTGAAATACTCCCAAATATCTATTCTGTTACAAAAATTTTAATATATATGCTAATTAGTTTCATTTATAGTACTAGCTTATATTAGTTCATTGAAAAGAAAGTTTTGTATTATTACCTGTTTGTTTCTTCTTAGCAAGAATCTTTTTGGTCTATCTCTTGTATTTGGAGTAACTACTTTGAAGATAATGATATGTAGCATATTAACTATTATTCTCTTGTTAGGAAATTTGTTTTATATTTTCATAATATAAAAAATTAAAAATAAGACTACTAACAGAGGAGCAATTGAAATTATTACAGAAAGTAGTTGCATGTCAATAAATTTGAATACCAAAGTGAAAGGGATGACTGTTCATTTGTAAATGAAATATGTAAATCACCAAAATAAATTCCAAGAGAGGAAAAAGAATTGAACAATAACCAGGGAATTACTGACAGAAATTTTTATATGTGCCACTATAGCAAAAGCCTGATCCAAATGGGTTTGTCCATAATTCTATTTGACCTTTACAGATTAACTCTTGCACTATTAAAATTATGACACAGCACAAGAAAAGATAAAAACTTTTTATAAATAATTTTGGGAAGAATGTATAACATTGATTAAAAATATAATTTTTTAAATTATAATAACACAGGTGGAAAATCCTTGCCTAATATATAAACATATTGAATTTGAAAATACATTTTTGAGGGAATTTTTCTTATTAAATGAATTCTGCAGATTTAAAATTTTAGAATAGTTTGACATCAGAAATCATATTAATGTAATTCATTATATCAACAATAAATCCACATTTCCAACTTGATAGCAAGAAAAAATCATCTATTTTTAAATCATGAATTTATTTTTTTATTGTTATTTTCTAAGGACAGTGCAAATGAGAATTAAAACAGAAAAAGTTGCAACTGATACAGAATTTCACTTAACAGAGTAATATGAATTTCATACTATTTGTTGTAATACATTGGGTTGTCTTCCAAACAGTTATTCATATTACCAGATATATGCATGTAAAATTAGAAGAAGAAAGAAAAAAGAAATTTACAAGACATTAAAAAAAAATACAAACTATTGAAAAAAGGAGTCAAAACAGATTAAGCATTAACTATTTGTTTCCACAGACCAGCACAAATGCACAGTATAGTCCAAAGATGGCAGTTGAGACTGGGCATGGTGGTGCACACCAATAATCCCAGGACATGGGAGGCTAAAAACAGGAGGATCACTATGAGCCCAATCTATGTAGTGAGACCATGTAGATCCTATATCAAATACATAAAAATAATAAATTAATAACACAGAGATTTGCTCATTAATAATTAACAGAATAATAAATTATTTAATGTTTGTTGATTTTTTTAATGCAACTATTTA
This sequence comes from Octodon degus, assembly GCF_000260255.1. Classification (NCBI taxonomy): domain Eukaryota; kingdom Metazoa; phylum Chordata; class Mammalia; order Rodentia; family Octodontidae; genus Octodon; species Octodon degus. The sequence continues at coordinate 2,223 of NW_004526921.1, forward strand.
AAATATTTCTAACTAAGGCTCTGTTAAACTGCAATGGCTTTGGCACTTTAAATTCCTACTGAAAACACCAAAGCCCAATTTGATAATAAATTGAAACTAGAAAATGCACCAAAAAGCACATATAACCTCTCCAACTTGGAACTTTGTGCTCTAAGTAATCAAAACCATTTTCCTTCTCTTGCTTCTTCAAATACTTTACAAAAGTTTCCCAGACTATCTCACTAGAATTCTAGCCACAGTGATCTGGTGCTACCCCAATTCAAAAATCACTGACAACTCAAATCATTTAAAATTTAGGGCTGGAACTAGATGTGGTGCACATGCCTATAATTGCAGGACTCCGGAGGCTGAGGCAGGAAGATCACGAGGCTGAGGCTAGACATGGTGAGTTCAAGACCAGCCTGAACTACATAGTGAGACCCTGTCTCAAAAGAAAACATTAAATTAAATTTAGTACTGGAGATGTTGCTTAGTGGTATCATGCTTGACTACCATCCACAAGGCCACAGGTTCAATCCCCAACACTACAAAAATAAAATTTGAATGTGCATAAGTTTTTCTCTTATCAAAAGACACAAATAGATTTTATGGTGATAATTAGAAATTATACAGTACAAATCCCTCATTTCTGTAAAGGAAACTTATCCACAGAGCTTACCTCCTCAAGAATGCTCAAAAGCCTATAATAAACTGGATTAAAAACTGAACTACAGAAAGAATTTAAGGATTAAACAACGTAGAGAAAGGAAAGAAGTTTGGAAATATGGTAGGGGAAAAAACATACATTTATATAAATAAGATGGTTAAGGCAATGGTCCTAAGAATTTCCAACAGGTTCTTGAAAATATCAGTCAATGGGTAGAATTCTCACCCTGACTAACTCTATATGCTGATATCTGTGAACTAAGCACCTACAGTGAGGACAGAAATGTGTAATACTAAAACCACGCTTAAAGTACCTGTCACTTTTGCCTTCTAAATGTGTACTGCTTCTAATGTCATATCAATTATTGCTATACTCTCTTTAAAGTAAATGTTTGTTTAAAAAAAAAAGGTAATAAAAGAAAATGAGAGACAAGGAAAAAAATGTCATAAGATTGTCCTGCTACAATGTTGCATATGGTTTGATTTCTAAATTTCTGTGTGTAAAAATGTGTAATTGTTTTCTAACATTCTATAGGAATTTAAATTTTCAAATATCCATGGTTGTTGGAAAATAGCAGTTTCATTTTATGTTTAGGGTGTTCCATATTCAGACAGGTAATGATATTAAGTTTAACTGCCTCTGTTGCAGGATATCATTAAGCTTCTCTCCTGGACATTTAAGAACTAAAGTTTGCAGACCAAAAATTAGAGAGGTACATGGGCTAAAAGGATAGTTAATATTTTGGCCCTAGCACTCAAAGGTCAGTGAGGACTCAGGATATAAGAGAACCTCTTTTGTGGCATCCTGTAACTCAGTGGTGTCCCAAATTTTCTTGTCAAGGAGATTATGGGACCACAGAGGAAAGTGATTGACAGTGTATAGTGGGCCTAAGGAGAGTTAACTAGAGAGAAAACATTCTCTCAGGCTTTTACAGAAAGCAAATTGGTCAAGCAAGGGCCATGACTCATCCAGATGTCTGACACTGACAAAAGATCACAAGGTGCTGTACGTGGTTCCAGGGTAAATCCTGAGGGGCTTTGACTGACTTTGTCAGACAGCAAAAGTTACATTTTTAGTTATACAGATCTTAACCATCCAGCAGAAAAGTGTAACCACAAGGTATAAAAAAATAAAGCTATATTAATATGCTGAGCTGTAAAAGGCTCAATAACTTCAGACAATTGCCAGTTGTACTGATAACTCACTACTTTTATGGAGTATTGGACTACACCGGGTTATTTTGCTGAATACTACAATCTTTGGACTACCTTCAAGTAAGAAAAGGTCCTTTAAAGATTTCTTCAAATACAGATTTTCTAACAGCAGTGGAATATCCATCTCTGACAAAACAAAACAAAAAGGTTGGATATGTTGGGAGCCATGTAAGCTAGGAAATCAATCAAATGTGTGTAGGTGGGACTAGGCCTCAATGCCTAAAGCAAAAAAGCTACAACAGTCCTGTGATAAACATCCTGTGTGGTTAAAGTCAACTATTAGTCACTAGGAAACCTTGTGTCACATGTTACTAACTTTTCAAAAGTATAAATAAAATACTGTTTTGTTGTGGAAAAACAAACAACATATAGATAGATAGATAGATAGATAGATAGATATAGATAGATAGATAGATATGCATAAGATAGGATAGATTAATATACAGCTACTTGATTCTCACCCTGACTAACTATATACAGTGATATCTGTGAACTAAGCAACTGCATTGAAGATAGCAATGTCTAATACTAGGGCCTTGTTTGGAATACCTGTCATTCTCGTCCTCTAATAGCGTACTATTTCTAATGTCATATCAATTACTGCTAAACACTCTCTCAAATAAATGTTTGCTTTTTAAAAAAAAATGTAATAAATGAAAACAAGAGAAAAGAAAAAAGTGTCATAGGACTGTCCTGCTACCATGTTGTATATGGTTAGATTTCTAAATTTCTGTATAAAAATGGGTAATATTTTTTTCTTTTGAAAGTTTTATTGATAAACATATAGCAATGAGACACTTTCAAATCAAATCGAAAGTACAGTTTCAACAAATAATACACTACATATATTCTTCTTAGTGGTTAATTGCTGTACAAGATACAGACTTGTGATCCTACTTACAAACACCATTAGAACAAATCATTCTATTCATTAAGAGAATGCAACTATATATCTATCCCAAC
>NW_004526922.1:0-671 GCF_000260255.1 Octodon degus
CTACTAGAATTAATACAGAAATTCAGTAGCATCGCAGGTTATAAAGTCAATACCCAAAAGTCAATAGCATTCCTCTACACAGACAACAAACACACCGAGAGGGAAATTATAGAAACAATAGCTTTTAAAATAGCACCGAGGAAAATGAAACACTTGGAATTAACCTCACTAAAGAAGGCAAAGTTCTTTTCAAGGAAAATTACAGTACTCTGCAAAAGGAGATTGCAGAAAATTTCAGAAAATGGAAAGATATCCCATGCTCCTGGATAGGAAGAACCAACATTGTGAAGATGGCCATACTCCCAAAATTACTGTACAGATTAAATGCAATCCCTATCAGACTACCACCGCCATATCTCACAGACAGAGAGAAATCATTCCTAAAATTTATCTGGAGCCGGAAAAGACCTAGAATACGAAAGACAGTCAGGAGCAATAAAGACAAGGCAGAAAGCATCACAATTCCTGACTTGACATTATACTACAAGGCTACTGTGATAAAATCAGCATGGTACTGGCAACAAAATAGACCTGAAGATCAATGCAACAGATTAGAAGACAGAGAAGGCACTATGTACACTCTCAGCCACCTTATCTTTGACAAAGTGGCCAAACATACTCACTGGAAGAAAGATAGCCTCTTTAACAAATGGTGCTGGAAAAACTGGCTC
>NW_004526922.1:2436-4526 GCF_000260255.1 Octodon degus
AGACAGGAAAAGGAATATTGTGGGACTGTCCTGCTTCAAGGTTGTATATGGTGAGGTTTTTGGACTTATGTGCAAACATGAGAAGTATAGAATTCTTTATGCCTATTTTTAAAATACATTCTAATTTTTAAATGTTTTTTTATCATATTCTGTAGTGATTTTAAGTTCGACATATCAATACTTGATGAAAAATACCTGTTCCGGGTTCTGCCTAAGATGTTTGATGTGTAGACAGATAGTGAGGTTAAGCTTAACAGCCTAAGTTGTTCGATAATAACAACAAGCTTGTCTTCTGGATGGTTAAGAACCTAAGTTTGCAGACCAAAATTAGAGAAAAACGAGGGCTGCAAGGAAAGCCAACATTTTGGCCCTAGCCTTCTAAGGTCAATTAAAACTCAGGACATATGAGAATTTGTACTGTAATGTCATGTAACTCGGTAGTGTCCCAAATTTTCTGACCAAGGAGATTATGGGGCCAAAGAAGAAAGTGATCAATGATGTAGAGTGTGCCTAAGGAGAGTCACATGGAGAGAAAACATTCTCTCAGGCTTTCACTAGAGCACAGTGGCCAAGCAATGGCCGTGACTCATCCACAAGGCTGACACTGACAAAGGATCTACGGGATCTCAGGATAAATCCTGATGGGATTTCACTGACCTTCTCAGACCGAAAAGCTACAATTTTTGTTGCATAGGTCCTGCTTTACCTTGGTCTTAAACATCCAGAAGGAAAATAAAAATGAAATATAAGAAATAAAACCATGTTGTTATGTTGAGCTGTGCGGGATTCAGGTCAATAATTTTTTTTTTGACACACAAGTATTTACCTTCTTTTATTTTTCTTTATACCTTTACAATGTTGACTGGCTTTTTTCCCTTAATTTTATTGACAAACAAATAGCAATGAGACAGTTTCAAACAAAATTGGGAAGTCAGTTTCAATAACTAACACATTGCATACATTCTTCTTAGTGGTTAATTGCTGTACAAGATGCGGACATCATATCCTATTTACAAACACCATTAGAACAAATCATTCTATTCATTAAGAGAATGTAACTATATATCTAAGCCAACCATTTTGAATACACAGATACAAAATGAACACTCATCTGTATCCCCTTTTTTGTTAAATTCTGTTATTTCAATATTATAGGTGTGTAAACACAGCAAAATATTCTAAAAGAGTCCAGTAGTCCATAATAGTATTGGGTCTTCTGCTTGACTGGCAATGACAGAAATTTTTGGCCTGAGTCCCCTACAGCTCAATATAACAGCATGGCTTTACTTCTTATCCTTCATTTTTATACTTACCTACTGAAAGGTTAAGACCAAGATAAAGCAGAACCTATGCAATAAGACTTGTAGCTTTTGGGTCTGATAAAGTCAGTGAAATTCCCTCAGGTTTTATTCTGAGATCCTGTACCTCAGATTGTAGAACCTTTGTCAGTGTCAGCCATGTGGATGAGTCACGGCCATTGCTTGGCCATTGTGCTCTCTGTGAAGGACTCAGAGAGTGTCTTCTCCCCATGTGACTCTCCTTAGGCACATTCTACGTCATCGATCACTTTCCTCTTTGGCCTCATAATCTTCTTTATCAGAAAATTTGAGACACAACCGAGGTACATGACGTTACAGTACAAGTTCTCATATGTCCTGAGTCTTAATTGACCTTAGAAGGATAGGGCTAAAATGTTGTCTTTCCTTGTGGCCCTCCTTTTTCTCTAATTTTGGCCTGCAAACTTAGGCTGTTAACCATCCAGAAGACAAGCTTATTGTTATTATCAAACGAATTAGACTATCAAGCTTAACCTCACTATCTCACTGCATTTCAAACATCTTAGGCATAATAAAGAACAGTTATTTTTCATTAAGTGTTGATATGTTGAACTTTAAGTCCCTACATAATATGATAAAAAAAACTTTTTTTCCAAAATTTTGTTGATAAACAGATAGCAATGAGACAGTTTCAAATCAAATCAGAAGTACACATTCAAAAAAAAAACACACTGCATATATTCTTCTGAGCGGTTAATTGCTATACAAGATGCGGACTTGAGATCCTATTTACAAACACCATTAGAACAAATC
>NW_004526922.1:4806-5308 GCF_000260255.1 Octodon degus
GCAACAAGAGTTGTAGCTTTTTGGTCTGAGAAGGTCAGTGAAATGCCCTCAGGATTTATCCTGAGATCCTGTACCTCAGATTGTAGAACATTTGTAAGTGAAGCCACAAATGATGAGTCAAGGCCATTACTTGGCCAATGTGCTTTCTGTGAAAGCCTGAGAGAGTGTCTTCTCCCCATGTTACTCTCCTTAGGCACACTGCATGTCATCGATCACTTTTCTCTTTGGCTGCATAATCTTCTTGATCAGAAAATTTGGGACACTACCGAGGAACATGACGTTACAGTACAACTTCTCATATATCCTGCCTCTTAACTGACCTTAGAAGACTATGGCCAAAATATTGGCTTTCCTTGTAGCCCTCCTTTTTCTCTAATTGTGGTCTGCAAACTTAGGTTATTAACCATCCAGAAGACAAGCTTATTGTTATTATCACATGATTTAGGCTATCAAGCTTAATCTCACTATCTCACTGCATTTCAAACATCTTAGGCATAATAAG
>NW_004526923.1:0-2248 GCF_000260255.1 Octodon degus
AAAAAAACCAGAAAAAAACCTTAAATACACGGAACTTAAATGACACCCTACTCAGCAACCAGTGGGTCACAGATGAAATTAAACAAGAAATTCAACAATATCTACAATTCAATGAAAATTCAAGCACAACTTATCTTAATTTATGGGTAAGATGAAAGCAGTGCTCAGAGGGAAATTCATAGCTGTGAACTCACACATTAGGAAAACAGAAGGGGAACATCAAATACCCTAATGCTGCACCTTCAACAACTACAAAAGGAAGAGCAAACAAAACCGACAGCAAAGACGGGAAGAAATCATAAAGATTAGAGCAGAAATTAATTCAATTGAGATAAAGAAAACAATTCAAAAAATTAACAAAGCAAAAAGCTGGTTCTTTCAAAATTAAATAAAATCGATAAGCCCCTAGCTAACCTGATCAAAAAGAGGAAAGAAAAAATTCAAATACAAGCAACAAGGAATGAAAGGGTGTAATTACCACAGACTCAGTGGAAATTCAGAAGATTATCAAAAGCTACTTTGAGAATCTTTACTCTCACAGAATAGAAGGCACAGAAGAAATAGATTCCTAGAAAGGTACAAATTACCACAACTGAATTGACAAAATATAACCACTTTCAATAGCCCAATAACAGCCAATGAAATACGAGATGTTATTGAAAACCTACCGGCAAAGAAAAGTCCAGGCCCAGATGGATTCACAATTGAATTCTACAAGACATTTACAGAAGGTGTAGTCCCTATACTCCTCAAACTCTTTCATGAAATTGAAAAGGAAGCAATCCTCCCAAAATCATTCCTGGAGGCAAGTATTATACTGATAACAAAACCAGTGAAAGATGCAACTAAGAAAGAAACCTACAGGCCGATCTCCCTCATGAACATAGATGCCAAAATCCTCAAAAAAAAAATACTAGCAAATAGAATACAGAAAATCATCAAGAAGATCATACACCATAACCAGGTAGGATTCATCCTAGGATGCAAGGATGTTTCAATATTCAAAAATTTATAAACGTAATACACTATATCAATAAAGCGAAAACTAAAAACCACATGATCATCTCCATTGATGCAGAAAAAGCTTTTCACAAAGTCCAACACACATTCATGTTCAAACTCCTACAGAAAATGGGAAGAGATGGCCTCTACTTAAATCTGCTAAAAGCCATTTATGAAAACCCAACAGCTAACATAATCTTAAATGGGGAAAACCTGAAATCTTTTACTGTTAAATCTGGTAGAAGACAAGGATGTCCTCTATCACCACTCCTCTTCAATATAGTTCTGGAATCATTAGTAACAGTCATTGGAAAAGAGAAAGAAATAAAAGGAAAAAGAATAGGCAAAGAAGAAGTTAAATTATCTTTATTTGCTGATGACATGATTCTTTACTTGGAAGACCCAAAAAACTCCAACAAGAAGCTACTAGAATTAATACAGAAATTCAGTAACATAGCAGGTTATAAAGTCAATATCCAAAAGTCAATAGCATTCCTCTACACAGACAACAAACACACTGAGAGGGAAATTATAGAAACAATACATTTTACAACAGCACTGAGGAAAATGAAATACCTTGGATTTAATCTAACTAAAGAAGTCAAAGATCTTTTCAAGGAAAATTACATTACTCTGAAAAAAGAGATCGTAGTGGATTTCAGAAAATGGAAATATGTTCCTTGCTCCTGGATAGGAAGAACCAACATTGTGAATATGGCCATACTCCCAAAATTGCTGTACAGATTTAATGCAATCTCTCGCAGTCTACCAAGGACGTACCTCACAGAGCTAGAGAAATCATTCTTAAAATTTATCTTGAACCAGAAAAGACCTAGAATAGCAAAGGCAATTTGAGCAATAAAGACAAGGCAGAAGGCATTACAATTCGTAACTTGAAATTATACTACAATTATACTGTGATAAAATCAGCATGGTACTAGCATCAAAATAGACCTGAGGATCAGTTGAATAGATTAGAAGGTGCTGAAGCCCCTCCAAACACACTCAGCCACCTTATGTTTGACAAAGGGGCCAAACATAGTCACTGGAAGAAAGATAGCCTCTTTAACAAATGGTGCTGGAAAAACAGGCTCGATACATGCCGAAAACTCAAAGTTGACCCAGGTCTATCACCATGCACTTCATTAAAGTCAAAATGGATTAAAGATCTAAGGATTAAAGCAGAGACACTAAATCTCCTGGAAGAGAAATTAGGAGGAAGTTTTGCAAAAAAAGGGCTAGGTGA
>NW_004526923.1:2934-4900 GCF_000260255.1 Octodon degus
ATGCCACTTGAACATATACTCATAAGTGAAATAAACCAGACACACATGTATAAATAACATATAATCTCCCTAGTATAAAAATTCAAAAGAAGAAATACAAATAGAAAGATATAATACAAGTAAAAGGAAAGCAGGTTCTCAAGGACTGACTAATCAAGAGAGGGAAAGGAGAATAGCTAGGAAACATGACAATGTCAAGCCATACATTTATATGTAGAAGATGAGCAAGGCAATGATCCTGAGAATCTCCAGAAGATTTTTTAATTTAGCAGTTAATTGGAAAGATTCTCACCCTGACTAACTACATATACTGATACCTGTGAACCAAACTACTGCACTAGAGATGGTAATTTCTAACAGTAGTTTCATGATTGGAGTGCCCATCCTTCTGGTCTTATGAATATGGGCTGTTTGTCAAGACATGCCAGTTGCTGATAAGATGTCTCTTGGGTAGGTGGTTGTTCAAGAAGAAGGGGGTGGTGAATGAAAGCAAGAGACAGGAAAAGGAATATTGTGAGACTATGCCCTTTCAAGGTTGCATTTGGTGAGATTTTTGGACTTATGTTCAAACATGAGATTATATAATTCTTTATGCCTATTTTTAAAATATATTCTAATTTTTAAATGTTTTTTATCATATTCTGTTGGAACTTAAAGTTCAACATATCAATACTTGATGAAAAAATACCTGTTCATTATTGTGCCTAAGATGTTTGATATGCAGACAGATAGTGAGGGTAAGCTTAACAGCCTAAGTTTTATGATAATAGCAATAAGCTTGTCTTCTGGATGGTTAACAACCTAAGTTTGCAGACCAAAGTTAGAGAAAAAGGAGGGCTGCAAGGAAAGCCAACATTTTGGTCTTAGCCTTCCAAGGTCAATTAAGACTCAGGACATATGAGATCTTGTATTTTAACGTCATGTAACTCAGTAGTATCCCAAATTTTCTGATCAAGGAGATTATGGGCCCAAAGAGGAAAGTGTTCAATGATGTAGAGTATGCCTAAGGAGAGTCACATGGAGAGAAAATATTCTCTCAGGCTTTCACAGAGAGCACATTGGCCAAGCAATGGCCGTGACTCATCCACATGGCTGACATTGACAAAGGTTCTACAATCTAAGGTACAGGATCTCAGGATAAATCCTGAGGGATTTCACTGACCTTATCAGAACCAAAAGCTACAACTGTTGTTGCATAGGTCCTGCTTTACCTTGGTCTTATTCATCCAGTACAAAAGTATAAAAATGAAATATAAGAAGTAAAGCCATGCTGTTATGTTGAGCTGTGGGGGACTCAGCTCAACAATTTCTGACATTGCCAGTTAAGTGGAAGATCCAGTGCTATTATGGGCTACTGGATTCTTTTAAAATATTTTGCTGAGTTTACACACCTATAGTATTCAAATAACGGAACTTAACAAAAAAGGGGATACAGATGAATGTGAATTTTGTATCTGTGTATTCAAAGTGGTCAGGATAGATATATAGTTACTTTCTCTTAATGAATAAAATGATTTATTGTAATGGTGTTTGTAAATAGGATATCAAGTCCAATCTTGTGCAGCAATTAACCACTAAGAAGAAAGTATGCACTGTGTTAATTATTGAAACTGTCCTACTGATTTGATTTGATACTGTCTCATTGGTATTTGTTCATCAATAAAATTATGGGAAAAATTAAAAAAAGATGGAAGTCAATATAAAAGCCCTATATTGTATGATTCTTACTACATATGTGGAAAAGGCAAAGTCATAGATACAATAAATAAAAGGATGAGTGCTTGCCATGGGTTCAGAGGCAAGAGGAAAGAAAAAATGGATTAAAGAGCTAAAGATTAAAGCAGAAACACTAAATCTCCTGGAAGAGAAAGTAGGAGGAAGTTTTGCAAAAAAAGGGCTAGGTGAGGAGTTCATGAACAGAAATTAAATCGCACGGGAAACAGTTGAAAGAATTAACAACTGGGAC
>NW_004526924.1:0-1359 GCF_000260255.1 Octodon degus
TTTTTAGAGGCAGTTATAAATTCTTTTACTGCAGTGTTTTTTTCAGATTGGGTTTCCTCCCTATGTTTCTGTAGTTGCTTCTTTACTTCAGATGCTATGAGTTCTGAGAGTTCTTTTTTTATTTCAGAAAAGAAAAGCACTCTGATTTCCTCTATGTCTTTCTGCTGTTGCTTATTTACTATCGACCCTATTAATTCATGCATTTGAGCTGAGCTAGTGTCCTCCGCACTTGTTTTGGGTGGGCTCTGTGTTTCCGCCATATGTTTCTGCATTTGATTCTTTACTGCAGATGTTATTAATTCAGGGATTTCTTTTTTATTTCCAATCTGAGTTCCTCTATACCTTTCTGTGGCTGTTTCTTTATTTCAGAAGCTGTTGATTCATTGCTTTCAGCTGTGTGATTCTCAATTTGTTCTGTGTTATTGTCCTCTGTGCTTGTTATGGGTGGCCTTTGGTTCTGAGGTTGCATTTTGTTTTTTCTCATCATTTTGTGTAGCACTGTCTTCTGAACTTTGTTGTAGATCTTCGTTGTAGTTATAACCTTAGCACGTACTGAAGTTCAGGTGCAGCTCTACATAGTGTGGATTTATCCATCTGTGCCTGGTTTGGGTCTGGCTGCTGTGCTCAGCTCCTTCCTGCTCTTTGCCCTTAGGGGTGAACTTGTTGTGCCCCTCTGGCAAGACTTTCTGCTCCTGGGCTAGCTGGGTGGTTCTATTCACTACACTCTCTGCAGGGATTGCAGCTACAGGGTTACACCCCAGGCATGTATTCCAGGCCTAAGCTGAGCCTGGAGGGGGCAAGATGGAGTAGGGGGGAGAGGGAGCTCTCCCACACACTCATTGGGTCTGGGCTAGGATTGGGTCTCAGGGTTCCCGGAATATGTCAGAAATTCCTACTCGACGGGCGCGGTGGGTGTGGTGCTGTGGATTGGTGGAGGGCGTCCCAAGGGGGTTGAAGAGGGTCTCACTCATGCTGCGCCTGGGCTGGGACCGGTAGTTGGTCCTGCTGGTACAGGGGAGCAGGAAGCTCTCCCATACACTCCCCGGAGCTGAGCTAGGACTGGATCTGGGGCTACAATGGAGTATTACTCAGCTCTAAATTATGATAAAAATGAAGCCTTCATATGTAAGTGGATGCCACTTGAAGATATACTCTTAAGTGAAGCAAACCAGACCCACATGTGTAAACATCATATATTCCCTGTAGTGTAAGAAACCAAAAGAAGAAATAAAAAAGAAAACATAACACAACTAAATGGTAAGTGAGAATTTAATGGTTAAACAATGAAGAGAGGACAAGGAGAAAAGCTAGGAAACATGGCAGGGGTAAAACCATTCATTTATATGTACAAGATGGTTA
>NW_004526924.1:2294-3141 GCF_000260255.1 Octodon degus
ACATGGTTTCAGAGTAAATCCTGATAGGATTTGACTGACCTTGTGAGATACAAATGTTATTTTTTTATTATATACGTCTTGCTTTATCTTGGTCTTAACCATCCAGCAGAAAGGTATAAATATGAGGTATAAAAAGTAAAGCCATATTAATACGTTGAAATGTAAAAAACTCAAGTCAACAACTTCTGACATTGCCAGTCCTGCAGGTAACCCAATACTATTAGGCACTACTTGACTATATTGCTTTACTTTGCTGAATTCGTGCATCTACAATATTTGAATGGCAATGGAATACCCATCTCTGACCAAACTAAGCAAAAAGGGGAAAAAATAAAAGCACATTTTGTAGTGAAATACATATATTTATAAATGATACGTATGTATAATATTTAGTATGCATATATAGTTACTTTCTCTTAGTTCGATGAGAAAAAAATATTTGTACTAATAGTGTTTAGAGAAGATATGATATCTGCATCTTGTACTATGAATAACTACTATGAAGACAATAATATGCAATATATTAATTATTGTAACTATCCTGCTAAAAAATTAAAACATAAATTCTAACAAAGGACAGATTTAATGGTCTGATATAAGAGAATCAGGCCAAGGACAAATTTTAATTTTTCTTTGAGAATTTATATTCAATAAACGCCTATTAATACAATTCTTTTGAAATATTATGAAATAATTTTAAAATCATAAAATGCTCCTGAAGATTTGATTGTGAAAATTTATTAGGAAAATGTTTCTCAACTTTGAGTGAAAAAAAAAAAAGACAGAGAGAGAAAATAATGGAGAGACTCAGAAGTAGAACACTATCTTGATAACAATTTGACTTCTG
>NW_004526924.1:4141-4884 GCF_000260255.1 Octodon degus
TCATTTTCTCAATGACCCACTATCCATGATTACATGAAACCTTTCTTGTTTCCTGTTGATTAAATAACAAAAGAGTCTAATGTCAGTCATGGGTTATATATACTGGACAATTTACAAATTTTGACTCAGTTGTTTGAATACTAGATATAATAATAGTTCCATTCATGATTGATTGTGTTTATGAACAGTTAATTTGCAAATAGAAAACTTTGACAATATTTTGCTACTATTCATAGACCCTGAATCTGTTGATAAACATGAAACAGCTATGTTCATCAGAATTGTGGACCAATTGAGTTCATCAGCCAAACTACCACTCTAATTTTAGTCCCTGCTTATCATTTTCTACATTATAAAATGGAAAACAAAAATTACCCTCTTATCTTGCAAAAATATTGAAAGATAAAGTTAATATTCAGATCCAGAGACTGGCTCATGCCATGACTCAGGTCAACCATATGTATCCTGAGCTACAAACCAACTACCTCAACACTATACCAGGTTTTCCATCATCTTCAGATAGAATTGTTCCATGCATACTGATTTTTTCAAATGTTCCGGCTTTTCCTTCTTTTCAAACCTCAGTACTTAAAGATTTGTTTCTGTCTCAACATTTACCCAGATCTACAAATTGAAAGACGTATGACTGCTCTTCTGCAGACTTGAGTTGGGAGATTGATGTAGATCAATCATTTAAGTTGCATTCTTCCTAAGACTGACGAAATATTTGGAATATCATTAAA
>NW_004526925.1:0-3033 GCF_000260255.1 Octodon degus
GAAGCGCCGCTGCAGCTGCGCTCTGCGCGCCCGCCCGTCGTCGCCGCCCGGCTCGGCGCCGAAGCTGTCGCTGTAGAAGACGCCGGGGTCGTCGAAGCCCGACATGACGCGGGGCAACACCTGCGCTGAGCCGCTCGCTCCGGGCCTCCGCGCCGCGCAGCGCCGCCGACTTTCGCGGGAAAAGCAGGGGCGGGGCCGGCCCCGGACCGCGCTCTCCCATTGGCCCGCCGGGGTCGCGGCCAGCGATTGGGCCGCTCGGGCCCCGCGAGCCCCACCTCCCGGGCCCAATGCCGAGGCGGATTGGCTATGGTTGCGTGACGTCAGGTCACGCCCCTTCCTGGGCTCCATTTTGTGCGCGGAGCAATTTGGCGCGAAACTTGGGAGGGGAAGGAAGAGCCTGGGCGGCAGCGGGGGCAAAGATGGCGGCACGCAGGGAGGTGTGGCGCTTCCGGGCGCCTGAGCGACTACTGCATCCTCAGTGCCCGAGAGGAAAGGCCAGCAGCCAGAGCTGGCGAGGGGCGCGGGGAGGCTGAGGCAGGAGGACTGCAGATTTGAGCCCAGCCGGGGCTGCTCAGTAGCTTAGTCTCGAGGCAAAAAATAGGCCCGTGGACAGAGCTCGGTGCGAAGGCCCTCAGTTCCACCCGCAGGAGAGAAAATTAATTTTTTGTCGGTGCCGAAAGCCGGGGGAACCGCCGCCGCAGGGCCGCCCGCGGCCGTGCGCGTGGAGGACGCGGGTCCCCGCTGCCGAAGGAGCGCCCGGCGGGCGCGGCCGCACCTCGAGTCCAGGCCCGGGAGGCTGGGCAGGGCGCGCACTGGAGCGCGACCCCGGAGCCTGCGTGGACTGTGCGGAGGGCTGGCTCTGCGCTCGACCCCCGCACCCCACGCACAGGCAGTACCCACGGCCTCTGAGCCTCCTTCGCGGCGGCCGCGACCCTGGACTCCAGCCTGGCCTGGAGGGACACCCGTCATCCCCGCACTGCGGAAGGCTGAAGCAGGACGAGGCGCACAGGCGCCCGCGCAGCAGGGCGGAGGCCAGGACGCGTGCCGGCGGCCCTGCACAGGCGCCCGCGCCGGGTTCCGGACTGTCCCGGGGGCTCCGATGCTCGCCCCGGCCCCCCTCCAGCCTGCCCGGGTGCCGACTCCCCAAGCGAAGGGTGTGTGTTGGATGCCCTTGCCACCGCGGGCAGTGGAAGAGCCTGGGTGGGCGGATCAGCCCGCCAGGAGGAGCGCCCTGTGCAGTGGGCCGACCCTGCTGCGCTCGTGTGCGCTCGTGTGCGCGGGGGCCGGGGAAGGCTCCTGGTGCTTGTGACAGGTAACATTCAGGTGCAGTAGCCGGAACTGGAACTCGGGGATCCCCGAAACCCCAAGTCGCCGTGCAAAAGCCTTCCATCCCCAGAGCCCGCTGCGGACCTGAGGGAGGCCCCAGCCCAGGAAGGCAGGCTTGTGTCTCTGCAGTGCTCTGCCCAGCAGTGCTGCACGTAGGCCTGCTGGGTCGAGAGCCCCTGCCAGCCCTGTCACGCAGGTGTGGGCACACGCACGCAAGTCCAGAGAACAGGGCAGGCTGATCCCCAAGGGTGACAGAGCCGTGCAAACACTCCAGGCTGCCATCACGACGCCTTTTATTGTGCCAAGGCCACGCGTGGTGAGTCCCCCCCCCCCCCCAGATCCCAGCCCTGTTACAAAACCACAAACACAACAGAGGCTCCAGTTCAGGCTGAACCAGGATGGAGAAGCTGCTCTCACAGAAATGAGACAAACTGAAGACACAACACTTATGATATAAAAATGTCCGTGTGGAGAGTGCCGTCGCTGCGGGGAGGCTCAGGTCATGGCCCCGTGGACCGCTGCCAGTCGGAGGCCTGGGCCGCAGGACGAGCCCTTGGAGCGCAGGGGTGTGGAGGGCGCGGGGCCTGAGAGCGTCCCCGGACTGAGTCCATGCCCGGGGCCAGCGCCTGATGTTCACAAGGCATAGAGGCTCACGGCAACCGTGGCCACCAGGAAGGTGAGGAGGGTCAGCACCCATGGCAGCAGCGGCCTAGGGGGGCTGCTAGGGAGCAGGGCCTTGCCTCGGGGCTCCTCCACCGGGCTGGGGTCTGCAAGAGCAAAAGGACGTAGGGCTGGTGATAGAGGCTGGTTATTGTGGTGGCCATCTAACATGGCTGAAGCCCTTAAAACAACAGCTTACCTCCCAGTGACCACTTCCTCCCTCTCCCCCAACCCAGTCCTGGATGGTTTCCTCTCACCCTTCCTACGCACACAGGAGAGGCCCCAGTCAGCTCCTTAGGTGTCACTAAATCTGCCCCTCAAACTCCACCCCAGCAAAAGTCCTTAAAGTCTCAGCTTGCTTTGTCTCAGGTCAGAGAATCTCTCCCCATCTGCTCTTGATGGTCTCCATGTCTTTAGGGTTAATAAAGGCTTCTTGGGCCAGGGAGATGGCTCAGTGGAATAAGTGCTTCCCTGGCAAGCACAAGGGCCTGAGTTCAATCCATTCCGCAAAAAAAAAAAAAAAAAAAAAACCTTTTATCTTTCCTATCTCTTTATGCCACCAAAAAGCCTAAGTCAGCAGGGCCGTGGTCTCACGATCAGGGTCCTGCCTCTCTGGTAGGGTTCCCACTTGCAGAGCCCCACGAGCCAAAGGGTGGGGGACGTAGACACAGGGTGCTGCTTGGCACCTAGAGCCACTCATGGAAAGTTGGCCCCACTTCCCATTTAGTTTTTTGTTGTCTTTGAGACAGGGTCTCACTGTGTAGTCCAGGTTGTCTTGAACTCACTAGGGGACCCAGGCTATCCTCAGTCTCATGGTGATCCTCCTGCCTCAGCCTCCTGAGTGCTGGGTGACAGGCTTACGCCACCACACTGTCCTCTCCTCACTTGGAAGCACTCGGCAGACCAAGTGGTTGACCCTGGGCCAATGCTCCCAGCACTCACCATGCACACGGCCGCTGGTCCGGTGGTGGAGCCCTGGTGTCTGGGGGAGACTCTGGGCCTGGGGCTCTGGGGTGAGCAGCCCCTGCAGTTCCTCAAACAGCTGGA